>NC_048238.1:80301489-80496103 GCF_002007445.2 Ailuropoda melanoleuca | reverse complement strand
GCTGAAGGCAGACGCTTAACCGCTGTGCCACCCAGGTGCCCCAAATAAATAAAATATTTTTAAAAAGAAGCTTATGTATTATACTGAGGCAAAATAGACAATAGGCATGACGCATTCCAATTATCACATAATATAAGTTTCAGCTCATTATGCAGATATAATAATTCCAAACTTGAATGCACCCAATATCTTAGCCTTAATATACATAAAGCAAAATCCATAGATAGAAAATAAAAAATTAACAAATATACCACCATCAATAATTATTATTATTTATTTATTATTTTTTTAGATTTTATTTATATATTTGACAGAGAGAGAGGGAGAAAGCACAAGCAGGGGGAGTGGCAGAGGGAGAGGGAGAAGCAGTCTCCCCTCTGAGCAGGGAGCCCGATGTGGGTCTTAGATCCCAGGACCCTGGGATATGACCAGAGCTGAAGGCAGACAGACGCCTAACAACTGAGCCACCCAGGCACCCCAAATCATCATTGATATTTTAACATGTCTGTCTCAGTGTTTAATTCATCAAGAAAACAAAAAATCAATAAGGATAAAGATTTTAACAGCACAATTAATATATTTGATTAAATACACTTTTATGTAGAAACTAAATATATCGTCCTAAGGACGTGTTAGCCAAGAAAATATGGGAGTTGATACTGACAGCAGAGGGTTGAGGTGATAGGCCATGAAATCTAAATTTAATAGGGAAGAAAAGCAAAGACAATGGAAAGTTTATATGGATGAAGCAGATGGGCTTGCGAGATAGTGGTTAAAGAACTGATATCTTGAGATTGGTAGAGTGAGAATTCTGAAAACATCATCAAATGGCATTGTGACCAAATTTAATTAAGAAGTAATTAGTCCTGGGGCGCCTGGGTGGCACAGTCCTTAAGTGTCTGCCTTCGGCTCAGGGTGGGATCCTGGCATTCCGGGATCGAGCCCCACATCAGGCTCCTCCGCTAAGAGCCTGCTTCTTCCTCTCCCACTCCCCCTGCTTGTGTTCCCTCTCTCGCTGGCTGGCTCTCTCTGTCAAATAAATAAATAAATAAATAAATAAATAAATAAATATTAAAAAAAAAAAAAAGAAGTAATTAGTCCTGTGTGACTACAAGGTCCAGAGTGTTACCATGGAAGTGTTTGGCTGAACTGAGATAGAAGTCATGGGAGATGGAGATTAAGGTATTGAAAGTCCAGAATGATGGCTAGGTCATACATAGATATGAAATACCTTAGCATGTCAGGACATGAGTGGAAAAGAATACTGAACTAACTGTGAGTCACATCTATTGAATGGAGGAACATCAGCAGGAATTGATAGTTCCACAACCAGGGAAGGTCTGGTTAGACCTGGATGGCATAAACCAATGTTTTTATAGGCAATAAAATGAGGTTTTTACAGATGTGTGAGGCTCTAAAACTAGTATGAAATGAGGAGGATACTGATCCCATTACTTGATCCAGAGCTACATTTAATGTGGGAGAAATAGCAGCTTCTACTTGATGGTATGGCAAGAGAAGCCTTTTCCAGAACTAAACCTGTTTAAATTACAGTTAGAGAAAGTTACAGTCAGTGAAAGGAGCTTAAACTGTAGCACAGTTTGATAAAATGTAATGGAGGTTTAAAAGATATAATGGAGAGGTAAGAGATAAGGAGATCAGTGGTAGATTTAGTGAAGCGGAAAAAATAATAGAAGAACAGACAGATGAATGAATTTACATTCCGGGAGCTAATCAAGGATGTGTGGATTAAGCTGCTTGACAGTTATAAGAAATCCTCGTTTTTCTCTAGTGGATGGCAGTGAACAGGTGTAGGTCCCTTACACTTCTGGGAGGATTTGAGTCTTTGCTGGATTCAAGGGAGGAAGTTATTATCAGGCTTGAATTCTTGGGGATTTGGCTCATTGCTCTAAAGATTCACAGAGTAGATATGAGGCTCCCATTACCAACCTACTTGTCATTTCATTGAGTCCAGGCTAGATGTTGTACAGAATGACCCACATTCTGGATTTATTTGAATGTTTCCTTATTTTTTTTTAAATGTTTTTCTTTCTTTTTTTTTTTAAGATTTTATTTATTTATTCGACAGAGATAGAGACAGCCAGCGAGAGAGGGAACACAAGCAGGGGGAGTGGGAGAGGAAGAAGCAGGCTCATAGCAGAGGAGCCTGATGTGGGGCTCGATCCCATAACGCTGGGATCACGCCCTGAGCCAAAGGCAGGCACTTAACCACTGTGCCACCCAGGCACCCCTGAATGTTTCCTTATGATTAGTTTCAGGTAAAATATCTAGCAAGAAGATCACATGAGTGGTGTGTATAATTCCCACAGCAGCACATCAGGAGGCACATCATATCAAGCCATTCCACTATTGTTGTTTTCAAGCTTGACCACTTGGCTAATGTGGTAGCCACCAGATCTTCATTGCAAAGTACTATTTCCCCTTTGGTCCAATCAGCCATAGCTTGAGGGTGAACAGTCTTATGGTATAGACCTTGGTGATACATACTCAGCAGAGATGTGAGAAACGGATAATAAGCAAGGACTAGTATACACATATAATCCACATATGATATAAATTGATAAGAGCTGTAAGAGAAGTGCTTATAGGAACATAAATAAGGAAGCACTTATTTCTGTTTCTAGAGTGGGGGTGGTGGTTGTGGAGGAAAGGAGGGGAAAGCTGTGGAGCAAAGGTGATATTTGAGAGTTCGATCTTTAAAGATGAGTCAGTTGGTGGTTGAAGGTGATGAGGGCATCCCAGGCAGAGAGAATAAATATGAGGGAAAAAAACCTGAAAACAGGGGTCTGAAAATACATGGTTCAGCTGGGAGAAAAGTATACAGAAATATCAATCAATCAATCAATAAAATAAATCCATCCAACCATCTATACTGTTAACATATAAGATGTATGGAAATGAGTGGCTGGAGATGAAGTTAGAAAGGTAGATGAGGATAGGTTGTGACGGACCATGCACCCCGTGCTTAGGAATTTAGCCATAATTCTTTTAGTGTTGAATGTTAAAGAAGGTTTTTAAGCAAAGGAATATTCAGATTGCCCTTTTAGAGGTATGTGTGGATGACTGTGGCAGATAAGAGGGAACATTGGCAAGTAGTCTGAGAGATAGGTTTTGGTGAGAAATGATGAGGACACAGACTAGGTCAGTGGTAGTGGAGTAGTAGAAGAAGGAACTGATATGAGAGTTTTTTAAGGGTGAAAGCAACAGAAGTTGATGAGTGACTAGATATGGGCATTGGACTATTGTAGGCTTTCTGACTTGAATCATATTGATGGTGATGCCATTACCAGTATAAAGAAGATAGTAGGAGAAACAGATTTAGAATAGAAAAGATAAATTCTACATATATTGAATTTTAGTTACCTAGAGTATACTATTTCTTATTGTAATTTCATCTGACTTTTTCCTCTTTTTTTGGTGAAGTTTTTTTTTTTTTAAATTTTAAGTCTATATTCCTGCTTGGATCACAGAGAGTAAACTGGAGTGATATGAACAACGCACATTCCAGGTAGGCATGACATAGAGCAAAATATGTCCTTCGACCTAAAGATAGTCAGGAAGGAATCAACCCGTTGTTCCCTGGACTATACATTGACAGTCTGACCTTGTGATATCTGAACAATGTGGGTTAAAACTCAAGGGAAGGACCTGTTCTCAAAGGATTTGTGTACCTGCTCATTGATATGCTTTATGAAGTAACTTGAGCCATTCAATTTTTCAGTGTAATGAGAAAAATCAACCCACAGATTGACTCTTAACCTTAAAGATTTGTAAGGTTTAACTAGATAAAATGTTTCTCTTTCCTTAGAAGCCAAGGATTTGTTATACTAGTCTCAACCAAGATAAATCAAGTATTTTCTTTTTCTTGAATTTCTTTGTTTTTCTGACAAAGCCGTTTTTATTTATTATACCCAATTCCACTGAACTCTCTAATTTCAATAGCTGCTAAAAATAATCCCCTAGAGGAGGAGAAATACTGAACAAAGAAAATAAGCCAACAACATGACATGGAGCTGCATGCACAGCTGGCTGTGTACTAATAAACAACATCCAAGAAGATTGGGTTCTTAAGAACGTTTCCCTCATTATGATCATGATCTGTGCCTTCCAAGAATAATATGTGCAATATTTTAACAAGGGTAGAGAAGACGTTGGTAACATGATCTCTATTTTCATTAGTTTTTAAGTCATGACATGTAAACAAAGATGTTTGTCTTATATATTCCTAGGAAAGTATGATAAGAAATCTTTAAACCCTTTATCAAAAGGTTAATAATTTTGAAAATATTTTTAAACTAAAATGATAAATCTATGATACTTTAAATAAAACCTCAAGGTTTCTAGGATGCTCAGGAGTTTCAAGGCGTGGATATTGTTTTCCCCTCTAATCCAAAGCAAGTTCTTTTGGAAATAACACTGCCAATTTCCTCTTTGTTTAATTTAGGTTATATTGTGTAATGGTCAGGGTTTATAACTGAATCTTCCCAGATGTATTTTGTTTCAGTGTTCTCTCTCTGGACTGTCTCCTCGTTTTTTCTGGTGTAAAGATTGTCTAATGTAATTTTGATGCTGAATGTTACTTGAGGTGAGAAAACAAACTGAAATCAAAGCATTCTGATGGAAAAAGAGAAAGCCATATACCTGTTTGCCTGTACTTCATATTTTCTTATTACTTGGCTTTCTACTCTTTACTACCTCCTCTATTTTGTGTGAAATTCAGAAATTTCAAACTGATTCTTTATCTTCCAATTTGCTAGATAAACTGTGTCTGGATTAGGAATTAAAGAACAGAGATTAGGAAATGAAGTATAAAATAGAATGAAGAATCTGCAGGAAAAGAAAAACAAAGGGAACCAGAAATCTGGAAAGGGACTTATGAAGCAGACAAACATTTACCTTCTGTTATCCTTGTTCAGCCTTTCTCCCCACCTCCATCATCCTTTCTGTTCTTTCATCCTCTTCCTGCCTAGCCTGATTTTCCTTTCTATAAGGCCTTGCCCTTTGCTACCTTGTCAGTTATTTCCTCGAAGATTAATGGACACATCTAAAAGTATTATTCTCACAGGCATTTGCATTTTACTAAAAGGCTGCTACAGATTAGAATTAATTAGAATTAATTCTAGTCCCAAGAATGAAATGGAATTGGCTGCACCATTTGTATAAGTGTTTTCCTTGTGGCACTACTTCCATACTTCTCACTTATATATCTGCTTCCCTCCCAAATCGCATTCTTCCATCTACCCCAGTCTGGCCAAGCTTTCTACATGTTCAGTTCCCAGAAGATATTAGTACTTTCACCAGGATGCTGTTGGATATGTATATGAGGAGAAGTGTGGACAATCACTAAATGTACACATACATACAAATATATGTAGGGATAGGTTTGGAAACTTGATTGAGGGCTATAATTCCAGTCTATGAAGAATGAAGACTATTTGTCTATGCAAACAACAACATAGGAAATACTGTTACAGGGGACATCTGCTTGACCACTACCTTCAGGAAAAGAGGATTTTATCTATTTCAGGAAACTCTTCTTCTACCTATGATCACTTAGTTGCTAGCTTATTGGATTGTCTTCCAGTGAGATTCGATTATTAGATCTGTGATACAGGTTTGAAAATAAGCTTTTTTTTTTTTTTGTTATTCAGAAACATTTAAGTCTCCATTTCTCTCTCTGTTTCTCTGTATCTGTGTGTGTGTGTGTGTGTGTGTGTGTGTGTGTGTGTGTGTATTCCCTTTGAATTGGCTTTTCTCCTCTTTCAGGGGAGCAGTATATGTAGGGCACTTATGCTTTATTGCTCTAGGGAACTGTAGGAGGCAGCCAAGATGATCTTGGGGAATATGGAAGGGAAGAGAGGACATACAGAGGCTTAATTCTTTTAATACCAACCTGATCTTAAATATGGACTGAAAAAAAAGGAAAAAACAAAATATAAACCTTGACAATTCATGAGGAAATCATCTGTTTTAGTATGATACTCTACGATCCCCTTGGAAAAGAACAGTTTGTGTGCAAAAAAGTACAGAAAGGACCATAAGGAATTGGAAGATATGTAAACACGGTGATCTGGTTGTGAACCTTTTCTCTAATAGCAGGAGTCTGAATATGTTCCCCCAGCCTTTCTTAAACTTGATTCCCTATGCATCGCAATATTGTTGTCTTTCTCTTGTCTCTTTAAGAATCAACTGCAAGCTGATAGCTGTTTACCAATATCTGTTCTTCCCTTTCTTTCTGTGCACACAGCTAGATTACATTTCCTAGCTTTTCTTGAACTTAGGTTAGGCCATCTGACTAAGTTCTCTCCAATAGAATAATAGTAGAAGTTACAGATGTAAATTCTAGGACTTTTCCATAGAATCTTCACATATGTATTTCCAAGCTTCATTTGCCTCCGCATAAGAAGGAATGATGGTAACCAAAGCAACAGTGGAATCTACATGTTGAAAATGAAATTCTGGGGTGCCTGGGTGGTTCAGTCAGTTAAGCATCTGCTTTCAGCTCAGGTCATAATCCCAGGGTCCTGGGATCGAGCCCTGCATCGGGCTCCCTGCTCGGCGGGAAGCCTGTTTCTCCCTCTCACACTCCCCTTGCTTGTGTTCCCTCTCTCGCTGTCTCTCTCTGTCAAATAAATAAATAAAATAAAAAATAAAAAGTTAAAAAAAGAGCTATTTCTTTGAAAAAGTAATCTGTTTTATTATATAAAATAATTATAAAATATAAATAATATAATGAAATAAATATGATTGCACACAAACACTCATGCACACATATAAAAACAATGTTATCAGTGTGTTTGACAACAGAGGGTTAAACATAATGGCATATATTTATGAGTTGTCTAGAGCAAAAGTGTGGAACAGTGGACAGAAACACTCATTTATTAGTTTAATTTCATCATCTTTCAAGATGTTGCAGTTTATATGTTCCCAGTTAAATTTTTCAGATTATCAAGTTTGTTTTTAATGAACTAACCATCATTTTGTGAGATTAATGCAAAGTATATTGATATTACTAATAATGTAAACACAAGTTAAAAGAATTGACAGTATTCTTTTCCAACCACACTATTAATTTAAATACAAAACAAAAGAAAAATAAATACAAACAAAAATTCAAAAACCATGATGATCTAATTAGACCTGCTAAAATGTTGTCCTACAAAGTTCAAAATTAACAAGAAGACTTTGACATATCAATTTATATCCTGTATAGAATCAGTAAATTTTACCCTAAATGTGTTTCGTGCCTTAAGACATTAGCAAATTATGACACTACACATGTATAATTTGTAAATAAACACTTCTACTGAGAGGGTACATTCAAAAGAAAACACCATAGAGTTTATTATCAACAAAGTTGGGAGACCAGTATCTTAACATAATCCCTTATCTTAATGTATTGGCAATATTTATTTACATATCTGTTTTCTGTGTTAAATACGAATTTCCTTGAGGGGAGAGGGGTTGGGTATTATGTCTGTATCTACAGTATGTAGCTCTTGGTTTTGCAGTGGTGGGTGCTTAATATCTGCTAAATGAAAATAGAAGTTGTAGCCAATATTAAATGACAGCAAGGACTAAAACAGCCTGAGTTCTTTTACTAAATACATATATAGTTTTTTGGTCATATGAACTTGAAATATGCAATTTTATTTTTCTCCCCTAGAAAACGGGGTGAATACTTCCTGTTCTACCTATTTCAGTGGTTTCTTATGAAACTCACATGCAAAAATAAAGATAAGGGGGCCTGGGTGGCTCATTAAGAGTCAGCCTTTGGCTCAGGTCATGATCCCAGGGTCCTGGGATGGAGTTCTGCATCAGGCTCCTTGCTCAGGGAGGAGCCCGCTTCTTCCTTTGACTGCCGCTCCCCCTGCTTGTGCTGTCTCTCTGACAAATAAATAAAATCTTTTGAAAAATAAAGATAAATTTTAAAGCCATGTATAGCTCTGATGTGTTCATATTATTTTTCAAGTATAAATTACTTTGGAAGCTTAGTATTATGAAAAAACTAAGAAAAGGAAATGACAGAAGAGAAAAATATTAACTAGGTCTTGAAAGTTAAAACAAATGCCTCTTAATGTGTTTAGCCTTTGGAATGCTGCCACTTTCCTCCAGCTGTTGGAACGAATTGTTTCAATGAACATGCTATAAAAGTTACAGAAGTTTCTGAAAGGAGAGAAGGAGCTGTAAGGCAAATGGCTTTGCCTACCATTTCCAAATGCCTCCTATAGTTGAAGTGGTTCAGCATTACCTTTGTTCTTGTTTTCGTCAATTATACTTAAAAATAACTCATTTAGAGATAAGAAATGAAAGTGGAAAGCACAAAAGAGAAATCAGTGGGGCAGCTTCCCTGTTCTGAGAACTCATTTCCTGAGAATGTGAAGGTTACAATCACAGGAGAAGGCAAGTCTTATACCTCACTTCTATTTTGTTAAGTAAGGTAACCAAATACTTTTTTGTGCATGCCTGAGAAAATGCACTATAGCAGTTTAATGAAACTAGGGAGATGTGGCACCTTGGGAGAAAGGAGCTTGCTACTAAAATGTCAAGTTTTTAGTAGGTGTGGATACCAGAAACAGGAATAAAAGGAGTGAGGCTTATATGGAGTGAGGCTGACTTATCCAGTCTGATCAAAGTTAAGGTTCATGAGGGGTGCCTGGGTGGCTCAGTTGGTTAAGCATCTGTTTTCTTTCTTTTCTTTTTTTTTTTAAAGATTTTATTTATTTATTTGACAGAGAGAGACAGTCAGCGAGAGAGGGAACACAAGCAGGGGAAGTGGGAGAGGAAGAAGCAGGCTCCCAGTGGAGGAGCCCGATGGGGCTCGATCCCAGAATGCCAGGATCACGCCCCAAGCCAAAGGCAGACTAAGCATCTGTTTTCTGCTCAGTTCATGATCCCAGAGACCTGGGATTGAGCCCCAGGTTGGTCTCCCTGCTTGGTAGGAACCCTGCTTCTCCCTCTCTTTCTGCCCCTCTCCCCACTCCTTCTCTCTCTCGCTTACTCTCTTTCCCAAATAAATTAAAAAAAAATCTTTTTAAAAAAAGAAGAAAAAAACAAAGTTAAGTTCATGAGAGACCCAGTTGAGATATTTCCTAATTATGCTCTGACATCACCTTTTGATTTTTTCCTGAACATTTTTGTATTCTCTTAAGTTCTGCACAAACCACTTGCTGTCACAAATCAGTCCATGCTTGTCTCCATTGTATTTTTGCATTCATTCTGCTATTCTCCTTTACTCTTTTTGCTTCTTGCATGTGTGCCCTTGTCTAAGTGTTTATAAACAATACATGTAATTTATATATGATTATATAGCTCTATATAAATAATGATAAAGTACAACTTCTGAGCACTGAATAAATGTTTTGAAATAAGTGAACAAAAGCAACATCCAATAATTGCAGTTGGATGAATAATACGGGCTATTTTCAACTTAGCAATTTAGCTGATGATTGATGCCTTCATTACTATATTAAAATAGCATGTCAGAGTGCCAATGTGTATACTAGCTATCCCTCATATGGATTGTTCAACACATTCATTCATTTAGAATGTATTTATTAAGCACTTAATGTGTGTCGGGTACTATTTCAGATACTTGGGTGTCATCAGTGAATGAAATAGACAAAAATATATCCTGCCTAGAACTTATGGTCTAGAGGAGGGAGACAAGTAACAAATGACAAAATAACCAACTATGTAACTAAATAAGTACATGATACTGTGTATTAGAAGGAAATACATGCTTTGTAAAATACAGAAATAGTAGGTGTACTGGGGGGTATGGATTGGTACAGGTTGAAATTCTAAATAGTGTGGCCACAGTGTAGGTCTTACTGAGGAGACATTTGAGACCTGAAGAAGCAAGTCACATACTGATCAAGACTGATTTTTTTTAGGACTCCTCAAATCTTATTACAAAGCTGCCTATGTGTAGGGTTGGTCCCAATTGTAAGCCACACCAGGGTTAAATTCAGAGGGCACCATTCCCTTCTCTTGTCGGGAGTCTGATTCAGTAATAGAAGACAGAAACGTTAGAGAGGCATTAGTTCTCGTCCTATTGTGTAATATATAGGAAGACAGCTTTTATATTGGCAATACCTTCATATGTTCCAAGAGTTCAAGTTTCAAATATATAGCATATGGCAATTACACCATAAAAATACACCTTGGGATGCACTATGTAAAACTTCATTAAATGAAGTGGTCTGGAAATGAGGATGAGTCTCTAGTGCTCAGCCAAAATATTTCTCTGGTGACATAAGAACTGGGGAGCCAAGAACCACATCACCCACTCCAGATTTCTGGCTTCCTCCCAGGAGTCTAAACATTTGTTTCCTGAGAAATACCACTTGAATAATTTCTTGGCTTCTGGACAGGAATACCACAGAGCTAAAATTGCATTGCCCTTATTTTATTTTGTGAGCTAGAGTCAGGACTTTATAATTTTTAAAAATTTGTATTTGCACTGTGATAACAAAGCTCTATTTTGGATAATCTGAGTAATATTGCTTAATATTATTCTGGGAGATAAAAAATTTTAGCAAGGAAGCAGATTCCATAGGCCCCATGGGAGTTCTGAATACATTCTAAAGAGTTTCAGAGTACAAAACAAAAAAGAGAAACTCACGGGCACCTGGGTGGCTCAGTTGGTTGGGTGCCTGCCTTTGGCTAGGGTCTGGTCCCAAGCCTGGTCCCGGGGTCCTGGGATCAAGCTCCTGCTGAGCAGGGAGCCTGCTTCTCCCTCTCCCCAGCTCGTGCTCTCTCTCACTCTCTCTCTCTTTCAAATAAATACATAAAATCTTTAAAAAAAGAAAAAAGAAAAAAAAAAAAAAGAAAAGAAAAATCCAGGCAGACCAGACCTTACCAGAATCCTGAAAAAACAAATAGGTCACAGGATGTAAGAAATGTGCTCTGAGGGGAATGTTGAAGGAATAATATAAATTAACGCAGAAGAAGAGAAGCCTTGTAGATAATTTAATAATTGTCTTAAAATGTCAATGACTCAGATGCAGAGGATAGTCAATAAATATTCTCTTTATTCTTAGATGACTAAGTAGACTTAAGAGAGGCCATGGGAGATTTTGGTTAGACTTAAGGAGGAATCGTGATTGTGAAACACTGGAAATGGTTCCTAAGGAAAGTTGTGGAATCTTCTCTAGAGAGGTTTATAAATAGGAAAAAGTCTCATCTGTCTGACGGTTTGAGTGTAGCAGCAAGACCTAGCGGTCCTAAGGTTTCTTCTGTAGTATTATATTTGGTACATCAGCTTTATTGGAATCATGCTGTCTGTATATAATGTTGGAGTGTACTGGCATGATTTGCATTAAAACTATTGGTTAAATAATATTAAAAATATATATCTTCTATAAACAAATTATAACCTTTAGTAGTTACCTCTCATTTCTAAACATTATATCATGACAGTCTGAGTATGTTTCTTTACCCTGTCATTAATAATTATTTCAGTGATGATTGGTATTAATATTACCCATTCTTCTTGAAAAGAGGGAAAATAATGTGAACTATGCCAGTCTACTCAAGTTCTGTTACCTTAAACATTTTGTAAAAAAATACAGTATTATTTAAATAATTTCCTTTCCACAGATATCATCAGGAGGTTATCACATTTAATGTTCTTTTCCTATAAGTTCATTTGCTTTTAACCCATATTACTCTCGTTACATAGGGCTTGTAAGACAATTCACAAGAAGTGGCTGGATCTCACACACATTTGGAAAGGTAAGTTTTAATTTTCTTAAAACTTGTTTTAAAAGTATAAAATAAATGTATTTGTAATGAAGAAAAATTTATTTTAAACTATTTTTCAGACTGGTTAGTGCTGGATATAACTTTGAAGGTCATCAAGCTTATTTTACTATTGAGGAAACAAATCCTGAGAAGAGGAAGTTTGTATCCAATATAGCATCAGGGCCAAATGTCAGGTCCCCTAACTCACAATCTAGTGCTTTTTGCGACACACATCACTAAATCTTTTTCTGTTTTGGTGGTTATTTAGTGGTTATTTGGTGGAATGAGTATGTGCATGTCTGTTAGGGTTAAGAATCTGTCGGTCCATAGAAGTGTGACAGCCATATGTAGGAGTGGAAAAAATTTCCCTTCTTCCCTTCTAGGTTCTTTGGCTGGTCTAATAATCAAATTGACATAAGGCAGGTTAACAGGAGAAAAATAAGTTTCATTTGTGCAGGAGCCCCATTAAAATCTGAAGCCCAGGAGGTAGTGAGGTTTTTGAGGCATCTATGTAACATGCTGAGCTAAGGAAAGAAGCAGGAGTCTGGGGACACAAAGGTAAGGAAGGCCATTCACAGGAAGGCAGGTGAGGTGAGATGTTTGGAAAACAGAGGTTGCCCTGTTATGCAAAGTTTCTTGGGTATCTCTCTTAATAGCACTCTTCCTGGTATAGGACCCCTTTCCAGTATAAATTAAGGCAGTTGATGGGGGAGGTTAAGAACTTCACCTGAATCTGCTGGGTTTTGATTATCTTCAGCTCAAAATAATCCTCATGACAAAGTGACATATTTTGGGGTGGTAAATTCTGCTCCCCTTCAGTCCAGTCTTTGAAACTTCAAATAAGAAATTTCACAGTCTAGAAGTTCAGTTGATTGTTTGTTGTATATCTCATTATACCAGTGTCAGTCTTGAGAATAGGTCAGTTCAGTTAAATGGTTTTGTCTCATTTCAGGAGGTGGTCTTGCAGGTGGACTCTCAAGGTTAGGCTTATATTGTGCAAGCAGTCAGGTAATTAACAAGAGGAATTTCTATGGAAAGAAGAGGAAAAGCTTAATGGTTAGAGCCAATTATAAACCCAGTATCAGTCCTAAAAGCTGCCAGTCAAGATTTCTAGATGTCTGGCTCAAAGCAACTTCAGAATAAGTGAGGGCAGGCAGTGGCAATCTGACAGATTTTCCTGGTTTGCAGTTTGAATGTCTTTAATGATGTCATATGGTAAACTCTCTGAGTTGTGCATATAGCAACAGGCATAGGGAAGATTGTCTAAGCATGAGCTATTGTGATTTCTCTGAAGTTTATATCAAGTCATCTAGTTTAGTTTGAGGGCTTCAGGAAAAGGGGCAGTTTTAGTTCCCAATGATTCCAGGTCAAAAGGATGAGAAAAAAAATTGAAATGTTAGTTTGCATATTTGTAGCCAGATATTTAAAGAAACTAGAATTCAGGATCCAGTCCAGTTTAAAGATAAATCATAAAACTTCAAAGACAATTAGTAGAACTAGAATCTGTTATCTACACATATGTACTATAGTTTCTATTGAAACAAAATTTTTCTCTCTACAATTACCTCCCTTTCTACCCAAGATAATTATAGTAAAACGAATTTGCTAAAATAAGTCTAGTTGTATTAAATTTGGCCTGATTATTTATATAAGTATAGCAAAGCAAGAATAGTGATTGATCATTTTAGGCTTTTTTAAATCTGCTTTGCTGGTACTTTTCATAAGGACTTTCAGAACTCTTAAAAGCCTCTCCAGGCTAGTAAGCCAAGCCTAGGACTTGCCATCAGAATTCACCTGCAATACCTATAGATTTGGGTAAATTCCTTTCTTTTTGAGGTCCCCAAAATATCCTGAGGTTCCTGCAGCTGCCAGAAAGTGACTTTCCTTACTTCTCTGGTTTGGCTGATGGGACCCTGTAAGCAAGTACCAGGCTGTTTTGCAAAGGGGCTTTATTGGCTCCATAAAGTCCACCTTAGTTCCTTAAAGCGATCTAGAATATCTGATTCTAAGTATATTCTCAAATCTGACATTGCAGTCAAAGCCTTGGTAATATAACCAATGTTTCCAGTAGTGTCCTGTCACAAAGAGAACAGATTCTTATTGAACTTTTGCAGATAAATATATTACCATGAAAATGAGAAGACTCACTAAGAATTTCCAAATTCTGGAGGGATCAGGTACGGAGAAAAAGTAATTGTTTCATTTTTGTTTACAAAGGTACACTTTACCAAGTTGCTCTAAGGGTTAGGTACCTTAGGAGATGTTTCCTTAAATCTAGAAAAACAGAACCAGCAATATTTCTTTCTTTCTTTTTTTTTAAAGATTTTATTTATTTATTTTGACAGAGAGACGCCAGTGAGAGAGGGAACACAAGCAGGGAGAGTGGGAGAGGAAGAAGCAGGCGCCCAGCGGAGGAGCCTGATGTGGGGCTCGATCCCAGAAAGCTGGGATCATGCCCTGAGCCGAAGGCAGATGCTTAACGGCTGTGCCACCCAGGCACCCCAGAACCAGCAATATTTCAAATAAAAAGTCATACAAATTGTAATCATCATGAGTTCATTCAGGCCCATGTAATTAATTAATTAATTCTTGTTCTGCCTGAATCCACTTTTTTCCATTAGTTTTGGAAAATTCTTATCCAGTTCAGTTTTATGATCTAAAAATTATCAGAAACATGTGCTTGCCAGAGTGCTTTCCGTAAATTTCCTTGAATATGAAGCACTTAAGCTGACGTCTAGGGGACGTGAATTCTTTGCTGTGGGTGTCCAGGATCCATTCATAAAGGGCATTGCATAGGAAGGCCTAAAGATGGCAGCACCTGATTACTGTGCCCTGGAAAGTAGGAGGAATAGTAAGGGGCAACAAAGCAAGTCATCCCTCTTGTCTCAGGTGTTTCTGCTAGATACATTTCCTGGCTTTTAGTATATACTTGTGTGATCTTTTTACTCTGGGTGGAGATCAGGCTGGAGTGCTGTCTGTAAACCTTATGAAGAAAAGGAAGTCAAATAGGCAGCTGGGAGTTTAAGGGATTTTCTGGGGAAGCTGTAGGAATTTTGGAATTTAAGGGAATTTGCTGAAGCAATGTGGATGGATTTTGAGAGGGGGATTTTAGACCAGGGGTCCAGAGATACAAAAGATCTTCTGGAGTGTCAGGGACAGGGAGTTGGGGATTTTAAAAGTGTATTTAAGAGTGCAGAGAAGGGGGGCGCCTGGGTGGCACAGCGGTTAAGCGTCTGCCTTCGGCTCAGGGCGTGATCCTGGCGTTCTGGGATCGAGCCCCACATCAGGCTCCTTTGCTGTGAGCCTGCTTCTTCCTCTCCCACTCCCCCTGCTTGTGTTCCCTCTCTCGCTGGTTGTCTCTATCTCTGTCAAATAAATAAATAAAATCTTTAAAAAAAAAAACAGAAAAAAGTGCAGAGAAGGAATTCACATTAGATGTGGATTAAATTTTTGTTTTAAGTCCAATTTATGTTCTTTCATCTTATTAAAGGGGTCCCTAAGGCTAGCTACTCCTTTGTATTCACTTTCAATCTAGTCTTTCCATAGGTACCAATACGACATTTGTTTAGGATGAGAGCTTTTTTTTTTTTTTCTTTTAAATCTGGCCAATTCAAAGGATCCATCATCTGGCCACCGACAAGTATGATCTTATATTCCTCTCAATAGTGGATCAAACCAATAAGTCTTTATGAAAGAGACATTTCTAAAGGAGAGTGAAAAAGATGCAGTCCTCATAATCCAAAAATTTTAGTTCCAAAGATAACAACAACAACAAAAGACAAAGACACATCTAGCTGCAAGTGAGATACAACCCACATTTTGTCTGGCCAAATTTTACAACAGAGAAAAAAGAAAACAAAAACCATCTTTGGGAGAAAAGGCATTTATAGAAAACAAGTGTCCTTATAACACACTTTTACCAAAGTGGCTATACCCAAGGAACTAGTTCACCCAACTCTTTTCTTTTGCTAATCTAAATTTAGAAAAAGAAAAGGACTCTCATAACTCTCACTTCCATCAGACTTGCAGGCAGAGATCTGGGAGACTGAGATGGTAAGAATTCTAAACTTCTGCTGGCTTTTGTCATAGGTCCCAGGATCTCACAGCTGCAGCAGCCCAAAGAGAGCAGTGTCCAGCCACTGAGGATTCCTTTGTTGTTGCCTACTGTGGGGTGGAATAATTTTCCTTTCATCCCTTCTAGCTTCTTTGACTGGTCTAATAATAAAATTGACAAAAGATTAACAGGAGAGGGGTGCTTGGGTGGCTCAGTCTGTTAAACCTCTGCCTTCGACTCAGGCCATGATCCCAGAGTCCTAGGATTGAGTCACTCTTAGTGCTCCCTGCTCATTGGGGAGTCTGCTTCTCCCTCTGCTCCTCCCCCAACTCGTGCTCTTTCTTTCACTCTCTCTCTCTCAAAAAAAAAAAAATAAATAAAATCTTAAAAAAAAAAGATTAACAGGAGAAAAATAAATTTCATATGTATGGGAGCCCCATAAAAATATAAGATCTAAAGGGCATCCAGATAATTGAGTCTTATAAGACATCCTGAGCCAAGGAAAGGGTTAGGGGTCTGGGGATATAAAATGAAGGAAGGCCATTCACAAGAAGGTGAAAAACCCTGCTATGCAGATAAGGTTCTTAGGAAAAAAGGTATCTCTGTTAATAGTTCTTTTCCTGGTTCAGGCTCCCTTTCAAATGTAAATTTTAGGCAGTTGATGGGGAGGTGAAAGGCTTTTCCTTTTTTTTTTTTTTTAAGATTTTATTTCTTTATTTGACCAAGAGAGACAGCGAAAGAGGGAACACAAGCAAGGGGAGTGTGAGAGGGAGAAGCAAGCTTCCTGCCGAGCAGGATCATGCCCTGAGCTGAAGGCAGATGTTTAACGGCTGTGCCACCCAGGCGCCCCTAAAAGGCTTTTCCTACATCTGCAGTTAAAAAAAATAATCAGCCTAAAACAAATCCTTATACCAAAGAAGCGTATTTCAGGGTGAAATATTCTGTTTCACTTCAAAAGTGGGAGATGATTCAAAAGAATTTGTTCTTTTTAAAAAAGTTTTTGTTTAAATTCCAGTTAGTTAACATACAGTGTAATATTAGTTTCACATGTATGATACAGTGATTCAGCACTTCCATACAATACCCAGTGGTCATCACAAGTGCCCTTCTTAATTCCCATCACCTATTTCACCCATACCCCCACCCACCTCCCCTCTGGTGACCATCAGTTTGTTCTCTATATTTAAGAGTCTGTTTACTGGTTTGTCTTTCTCTCTCTCTTTTTTCCCATTGCTTGTTTGTTTTGTTTCTTAAATTCCACATATGAGTGAGATCATATGGTATTTGCCTTTCTCTGACTGACTTATTTCACTTAGCATTATACTGTCTGGCACTATCATGTCCTTGCAAATATATTCTTTTTTTATACTAAGTAATATTCCTATATATATATATAAATATCTATCTATCTAACTGTCTATATCTTTTTTATCCATTGATTAATTGATGGACGCTTGGGCTGTTCCCATGATTTGGCTAAGGTTAATAATGCTGCTGTCAACATTGGGGTGCATGTATCCCTTTGAATTAATATTTTTGGATTCTTTGGATAAATAACTAGTAGTGCAATTGCTAAATCATAGGATAGTTTCTACTTTTAACCTTCATACTGTTTTCCACACTGGCTGCACCAGTTTGCATTCCCACCAAAAGTACAAGAGAGTTGCCCTTTCTCTACATTCTTGCCAACAGGTCTTGTTTCTTGCGTTGTTGATTTTAGCCATTCTGACAGGTGTGAAGTGATATCTCATTGTAGTACTGATTTGCATTTCCCTGATCATGAGTGATGTTGAGCATCTTTTCATGTGTCTATTGGCCATCTGTATGTCTTCTTGGAGAAATGTCTGTTCATGTCTTCTGCCCATTTTTTAATTGGATTATTTGTTTTTTGGGTATTGAGTTTTATCAGTTCTTTTTTAAAAGATTTTATTTATTCATTTGAGAGAGGGAGACAGAAAGTGAGCAAGCGTGAGAGGGTCAGAGGGACAGGGAAAAGCAGACTTCCCACTGAGTGTGGAGCCCAACATGGGGCTCTGTCCCTTAACCCCGAGATCATGACCTGAGCTGAAGTCAGCCACTAAACCAACTGAGCCACCCAGGCACCCCTCAGTTCTTTATGCATTTTGGATACTAACCCTTTATTAGATATGTCCTTTGCAGATATCTTCGCCCATTCTGTAGGTTGCATTTTAGTTTTGTTGATTGTTTTCTTCACTGTGCAGAAGATTTTTATTTTGATGTAGTCCCAATAGTTCCTTTTTGCTTTTGCTTCCCTTGCCTCAGGAGACATATCTAGAAAGAAGTTGCTATGGCTGAAGTCAAAGAAGTTACTGCCTGTGTTCTCTTCTATGAGTTTTATGGCTTCAGATCTCACATTTAGGTCTTTAATCCATTTTGAGTTTATTTTTGTATATGGTGTAAGAAAGTGGTCCAGTGTCATTCTTTTCCATGTTGCTGTCCAGTTTTCCCAACACCATTTGTTGAAGAGACTGTCTTTTTCCCATTGGATATTCTTTCTTGCTTTGTTGAAGATCAATTGACCACATAATTTGGGGGTCATTTCTGGGTTTTCTGTTCTGTTCCATTGATCTGTGTGTCTATTTTTGTGCCAGTACCATACTGTCTTGATGACTACAGCTTTGTAATATAACCTGAAGTCTGGAATTCTGATGCCTCTAGCTTTGCCTTTCTTTTTCAAGATTGCTTTGGCTATTTGGTGTCTTTACAGTTCCATACAAATGTTAGGATTGTTTGTTCTAGCTCTGCAAAGAATGTTGTTGGTGTTTTGATGTAGATTGCATTAAATGTGTAGTTTGCTTTGGTTAGTATAGACATTTTAATGATATTTGTTCTTCTAATCCATGAGCATGGAATATCTTTCCATTTCTTTGTGTCATCTTCAATTTTTTTCATTAGTGTTATATAGTTTTCAGAGTGTAGATTTCTCAACCTCTTTAGTGATATGTTTGGATTTCTTTCTCTTTATTCTTTGCATGTTTATTAGTGGTTTTTAACATATGGTTACCACTAGATTTGTATGTAACCTGTTATGCATGTAGCAATCTGTATTAAGTTGATGCTCTTTCAGCTTGAACCCATTCTTTTTTTTTTTTTTTAAGATTTATTTATTTATTTATTAGACAGAGACAGCCAGTGAGAGAGGGAACACAAGCAGGGGGAGTGGGAGAGGAAGAAGCAGGCTTCTAGTGGAAGAGCGTGATGTGGGGCTCGATCCCGGAATGCCAGGATCACGCCCTGAGCCAAAGGCAGACACTCAACGACTGCGCCACCCAGGCACCCCTGAACCCATTCTTTATTCATCTCCTCCCTACGTTTTAGGTATATGTTTTTATGTTTTATATCCTTTTTTGTGAGTTCTTTGGCTGATTTTTTTTTACAGAAATATTCATTTTTACTGCTTTTGTGTTTCCTGCTTTTATACTGTCACTTTTGGTCTCTCTTTTCCACTAAGTCCCTTTTAATATTTCTTGCAGGACTGGCTTAGTGGTCATGAACTCCTTCAGTTCTTGTTTTTCTGGGAAACTCTTTCTCTCTCCTTCTATTCTGAGTGATAGTCTTGCTGGATAGACTATTCTTGGCTGCAGATGTTTTTTCCGTTCAGCACATTGAATATATCATGCCACTCCCTTTGGTTTTGGAAAGTTTCTGTTTAAAAATGTCCTGCTTGGGGTGCCTGGGTGGCTCAGTTGGTTAAGTGTCTGCCTTCAGCTTAGGTCATGATCTCAGGGTCCTGGGATAGAGCCTCACATTGAGCTCCCTGCTCAGTTTGTCCCTCTCTCTCTGCCGCTCACCCCTGCTCACTCTCTCTCTCTCTCTCTCACTCTGCTCTCTCTCGAATAAATAAATAAATAAAGTCTTAAGAAAAAGATGTCCTGCTAGCTTTACAGTTTTCCTTTGTAATTTAAGGACTTCTTTTGTCTTGCTACTTTTGATATTTTTTTTCTTTATTGCTATATATGGCAAATTTAATTGCAATATGTCTTGTTGTGGGCCTACTTTTGTTGATTTTGATGGCGATTCTCGGTGTCTCCTGGATCTGGATGTCTGTTTCCTTCCCCAGATTAGGGAAGTTTTCATCTATTATTTCTTCAAATAAATTTTCTGCCTCCTTTTCTCTCTTCTTCTTCTGGGACTCCTATACATGAATGTTATTATCTTTGATGGAGTCACTGAGTTCCCCAAGTCTATTTTCATTTTGCGTAATTCTTTTTTCTCTTTTATGTTCATCTTCTTGTTTTCCCTTACCTTGTTGTCTAAGTCATTAATTCGTTCCTCTCCTTCTTCCAGCCTGCTGTCCATTATATCAAGCCTGTTTCTAATCTCATTTATTGCACTTTTCATCTCTGATTGATTCTTTTTAAACTTTTTTTTTATTTCTGTGGTAAGGGTCTCCCTGATGTCTTCTATTCTTTTCTGAAGTCCAGTTAGTGTCCTTACGATAGTTGCTTTAAATTCTCCATCAGGCATGTTACTTATATCTGTTTTGCTTGGATCTCTGGTTTGACCTTACCTTGTTCTTTCATTTGGAATAAATTTCTTTGTTTTCTCTTTTTGTCAAAGTCTCTGCCTTCTTCTCTTTGTTAGAAAAGCCAGTCTCTTGTTCCTGAAAGTAATGGTCTTATGAAGAAGAGGTCATGTAGTGCCCAGGGGCTGGTGCTTCAGGGATTGTCTTCAGTGTGTCTACATGAGCTCTGCTGTTGTGTTCTGGCTGCCCTACCCTTTAGGCCAGTCATCTACAGAGGCTCTCCTTACCTGGTGTTTGTTTCCTGGTCTGCATGTGGTGAGTTTTAACTAGGTCTGCTCTGGTCTGCTTTTGAAATGAGACCTGTCACCACCTCCACTGGACTGAGGCCCTGCAAAACTCTCCAGTTGGGAGATGTGGTGTGGGCAGGAATTTGTGCTGGTCTTCTGAGTGAGAGGCCTGCACCATTGGGACTGAGGCAAGTGTAACTGAGAAAGGTTGTTCCACTGGAGCACAAGAAGGTGCAACTTAGTGTAAGCAGTTTCCAGGAGTCAGTGTCTTTGCTTTGCTGCTTTCCACAGGTGGCTCTGTGTTTATGCTAAGGGGTCAGGGGAGGGAAATGGCACCAGCCAGCTCCTTTGTTCTGGGAGAGTTGTCTCTGTGAATGCTGCCTATCAGGTGTATGCTCAGAAAAGAGCAAATATTCTCCCCACTGTGTGCCCCAGACACTCCTCAGATTGCTGTTTCCACACTGTGTGTTCCCAGGTTGTTTCCCTGCTTTCTCTCCAAGAGCAGCACTGTGCCTTCTGGGCTCAATCCCTGTTAACCCCACTGAACTTAAAAATTCCAGGCTTTAAGGCCTGCTGGTTGGAAGAACTCATGAAATTCAACCCCTCTCATTTTCCAAGCCAATAGCTATGTGGAAACATTCTCCTTGTGCAGTCCCCTGTGTGCTCCTCTCTCTCTCTCTCTCTCTCTCTCTCTCTCTCTCTCTCTCTCTCTCGCCCTTCATCTCTGTAACCATAGCTCCCTCCCCTCCACAGCAGCCAGAATCCATTTGTCCCCTAAACCACCTCTCTGCTTTTCTTACCTTGTTTGATGTGGCCTTTTCTCTCCCTTTAGTTGTGGGGTTTGTTCTGTCAGTCTTCAGGTTGATTTCTGAGGGAGACTCATAAAGAAGGTATGTCTTGTGATTTTAGAGATGATATTTTTCTTTTTGGGCTCTTCCAGAATAAAGGGTGAGGAGAAGGGAGAGGTACTAACTTGCCATTTATGGAAATACAAACAAATGGTTGGTATTATGGGAATTTTCCTCATATTAAATATCATAGACAATAGTTAAGAAATTGAATGTGGCATGTTTAGTCACAACAAAATCCCACTAAACTTTATGTAATAGAATGTTCATAGCTATCAAATTTTTTTTCCCCTAAGGTGTCCATAGTAAGCAGTATCTATGTAGCTTGGAATTAGATTCTGTTTTATCATTAAGTATTTGAGTGACATAGCAAATAAGAATTGTCAAGCAATGTGGCCGTGTAAAAGATTCATGGCAACGTGGAAGGCCAATATCACTAATCTATTAAATGAAGGAAAAAGCAGCCCAAATTTATACACACTCAAGCTACTTTGTCCTAAATAAAAACCATGTTTGCTGGACCCATATCAAGTTTTGCTTTCCCAGACAACTCAAGTCCTCCCTCATTGCTTTCCTCCCTCTGACCCATCTCTCTGGCCCTACCAGATATGCACTTTATGTTAGATTCCAAGGACTCAGAGACAAATAACAATTTATTTCATTTCCTCAAGAAGCTCACAGTCCAGTTCAGGGAGGAAGAGAAATAAAGAGACAATTATGACACATTCTACTTAATACTATGATAGCAGGAAAAAATTTTCCATATGTGTTTATGGAAACTTAAGCTGTGTTTCAGTGAGGAGATGATGTCTGAGTGGAGTTTTGAGTGATAAATAGGAAGATCTCATCATCTCCTCTTTGGATTATTGAAAGTATTTCCTAACTGAACGTCTTGCCAACGTGCTTGCCCTACTACATTTTGATGGAGCTCCCTGTTGAAAGGCAGTGAGGCATAAGAAATTCATGGTGTGGGGGCGCCTGGGTGGCACAGCGGTTAAGTGTCTACCTTCGGCTCAGGGCGTGATCCTGGCATTCCGGGATCGAGCCCCACATCAGGCTCCTCCGCTAGGAGCCTGCTTCTTCCTCTCCCACTCCCCTGCTTGTGTTCCCTCTCTCGCTGGCTGTCTCTATCTCTGTTGAATAAATAAATAAAATCTTTAAAAAAAAAAAAAGGAAATTCATGGTGTGTCTGGGGGAAATGCCAGATGTTTGGTATGGTTTTACTGAGAGGTGAAAAGATCCAAATCAAGAAGATAAGCAGAGGCTCAACCATGAGGTGCCTTGTATACCGTGAACCCTATCTTGTTGAAATTGAAGAGCAGTAGAATATGTTGCAAGTGGAAGAATAACCCAGTCCAATCTGCATTTTGATCTTGTGATAGCTAAGTAAAGAATGGGTTGGAGGGAGGGTAAGCATGGTGGCAGGAAGCCCAGTTCAGAGGCACCATGAAGAAGATGATGACATCCTCAGCTAGGGCAATGGTGGTGGGAATAGAGGGAAATGGATAGATTTGAGAAGTGTTAGAAATTACTGTTGACAGAACTTGGTGTTAGATTGATTGCGGTAGATGAAATGAGGGGAAAGAACTAGGATTATCTTATCTGGCTTGAGCAACTAGATAGCAGTGCCATTCTCTGAAATCTGAAACAGAGGAGGAAGACCTGTTCTGGGTGGGGGAGGAAGATGATCAGTTCAGATTTGGACATGTTGAGCTTGACTCACCTGTGAAATATCCAGGTAAAAATTTCTAAGCAATTTGATACGATGGTCTGGAGCTCAGGAGAGTAGTTTGTATTCACCCTTTTCTGCCTCTTCTGAATGCACTTAGAATCCATCTTCAGTAATTTAACCCTTGATTTCATACTGTCCTAGGCTAGTCCTTTAGTTTCCCTCATTTTCAAAGTACTTCCCAGGTATTGTATACCCATCTGTGTCTTTTGCAATGGTTACCTGACTTTTGGGCATGAGTTGAGGACTTTGAAAAGGCTTCTGAAGATTTGCATGGCTACCTCACTGCTGAGGTTATTCAGGAAAAAAAAATAGCACTTTAGTAATTATTAAAAGTGTAAAGGATATTTAAGTCTTTATAAATAGCTACAAATATCACAAATCAAGTTTACATGTGTGACCAATTTTACTTGAAAGATTTGTAAGATAGTTTCCATGTCCCCATTCCCCTAATTTAAGTTTTCCAACCTTTAGGAAGAAGTGAAAATGAAAACAGCTTTTCTACACTGGCTTCCTCACAATCCTTTATTCTATCATCTGTCCCTGAGGTTCTGTAACCCACTTTGGCATATGGAGTTGATAAACCAGGGAAACGATCTGGTCATTGTTATTTCATGTTTGGGCAATTACAATTATTTGTGGATATTGTATCCTGAGACACTCTGCACTTCATTTTTTCCAAAGGAGGGGCCTCTTTTATATCAACAGTGGAACTTAAGAGATTTCTGTTAAGCATTTACAGAAAATGGTTCCTCTTAAAAAAATGTAGGAGGCTTAGGAACAGTTGCCAAGTGGGGAATGAGATCTTTGGTGGCTTAGCAGTTTTTGCTTTCTCATTTCCCTCCCTTTTGATACTTTTTCATTATGTTTATCCTCCTTTTTCTAGACTTTTTTGTTTCATTTATGCATGCATCCACATATTCATTCCTTATACATCACTAAAGTTTACCAGTCCTAGTCTTTGTACTTTGCAAAATACTCAAGATAAGAATTAGTCATGCGGTACAAATGTGAAAGACTAACACTGCTTCTTTCCCACACAGACCTGTTGAGTACTTTATGTAAATATCAATGGGTTTTTTAGAGAAAGAAATTCCTGCTTTAGGAGCTTGTCTTGAAGGAGTGATGCTAATATTGGGACTTAAAAAAACAAGTAGGTAGCAAGGGGAAATATTGGCAAGTAAATGACGGATGGAGCTTTACCCTTTTTTTTTTTTTTAAGATTTTATTTATTTATTTGACAGAGAGAGCACTAACAGAGGGAGTGGCAGGTAGAGGGAGAAGCAGGTTCCCCGACAAGCAAGGAGCCCAATGCAGGACTCGATCCCAGGTCACTGAGATCCTGACCTGAGGGCAGACACTTAACCAACTGAGCCACCCTGGCATCCCGGAGGTTTACCCTTCTGATCAAAATCTTCCATCACCTAATTCACACATAGGCTTACTGTGTGTGTGTCAGGCATATAGTAGGTGCCTTATACATATATATTCATTTAATTCTTACTATGATCCTGTGACGTAAGCCCTATTACTATCTCCCATTTTAAAGATGAGGAAACAGAGGGATAAAGATGTTTAGTACATTTTCCAGGGTCACAAGCTAGTAAATGATGGTTATGAGATTCAAACCCAGGCAATCTGACTCCAGATTTAATGCTCTTAGGTACTATATTCAGATATGGAACTAGTATGATCAATTTAGTATGTATATATTCATTTTCTCTTAGCTATTCTATGTCTTCTTCTAACTATGTGTCATATGTGTATGCTAGAGAGTAGCTCAGAACCAAAGAAAATGATATGTAACTTTGCTCTCAACATTTAAAGACAGCACACAACAAATTGGGGGGAATGTACCAAAAAGATCACCTAAAACTAGCAGTAACTGGAAATCAGTGCAACATTGGTGACACAAGAAAGAAGGATTAACAAAAAAAACTCCATGTTATTTATTTAAGTTTCTTTCTTTCTTTCTTTCTTTCTTTCTTTCTTTCTATCTTTCTTTCTTCCTTCCTTCCTTCCTTCCTTCCTTCCTTCCTTCCTTCCTTCCTTCCTTTCTTTCTTTCTTTCTTTCTTTCTTTCTTTCTTTCTTTCTTTCTTTCTTTCTTATCTCTCTGTCCAACATGGGGCTCAAACTCACAACTCTGAGAGCAAGCATTGCATCTCTACCAACTGAACTGAACCAGCCAGGTCCTCCACATTTCTTTTTTATTTGAGTATTGTTGATACACAATGTTATATACGTTTCAGGTGTCCAGGGGCCCCTGGATGGCTCAGTCAGTTAAGTGTCTGCCTTCGGCTCAGGTCATGATCCCAGGGTCCTAGGACTGAGCCCTGCTTCGGGCTCCTTAATTCAGCAGGGAGCCTGCTTATCCCTCCCCTCTGCTTGCTGCTCCCCCTGCTTGTGCTCTCTCTCTGTCTCTGTCAAATAAATAAATAAAATATTTTTTAAAAAAGTTTTAGATGTACAACATAGTGATTCAACATCTCCGTACATTACACTTTGCTCACTGCAAGTGTAGCTACCATCTGTCACCATACAATGCTATTACAATATCATTAACTATATTCCCTATACTGTACCTTTTATTCCCGTGACTTATTCATTCCATAACTGGAAGACTGTATCTCCCACTCCCCTTCACCCACTTTGTCCATACCCCCACTCCCTTTCCCTTTGGCAACCATCAGTTTGTTCCCTGTAATTATAGGTCTTTTTTGTTTGTTTATTCATTTGTTTTGATTTTTTAGTTTCCATATATGAGTGAAATTGTATGGTATTTGTCTTTCTCAGTCTGACTCATTTTAGTTAGCATCATACCCTTAAGGTCCATCCATGTTACCACAAATGGCAAGGTCTCACATCTTTATCCATTCATCTATCAAAAGACACTTCCATATCTTGGCTATTATAAATAATGTTGCAATAAACATAGGAGTGCAATTATCTTTTTGAATTAATGTTTTGGGGGGTTTTTTTTGGGTAGATACCCAGTAGCAGAATTATTGGATCATATGGTATTTCATTTTTAATTTTTTGAGGAACCTCCATACTGGTTTCCACAACAATCTGCTCATTTTTAAATTGAATTGCTTGTTTTGGGGTTTTGGGGTGTTCATTTGTATAAGTTTTTTATTTTTTATTTTTTGAGAGAGAGAGAGTGCACAAGTAGTTGTGAGGGGCAGAGGGAGGGAGAAGCAGGCTCCACACTCAGCTCGGAGCATGGCGCAGGGCTCAATCTCATGAACTCATGATCTGAGCCGAAATTAAGAGTTGGACAGTTAACTGACTGAGCCACCCAGGAGCCCCGAGTTGTATAAGTTCTTTATATATTTTGGATATTAACCCCTTGTCAGATATAAACTGTTGAGACTATATCAAAATAAAAAGGTTTTGCACAGTAAAGGAAACCATCCACAAAAGAAAGAGGCAACCTACTGAATAAAAAATTATTTTTAATAGCTTAATGAAGTTATCAGTGATATACATAGAAGTGAATATATTTAATGTGTACAAGTTGCTGGGTTTGGAGGATTTTTTTTTTTAAAGATTTTATTTATTTATTTGACAGAGATAGAGACAGCCAGCGAGAGAGGCAACACAAGCAGGGGGAGTGGGAGAGGAAGAAGCAGGCTCATAGCAGAGGAGTCTGATGTGGGGCTCGATCCCAGAACGCCAGGATCACGCCCTGAGCCGAAGGCAGACGCTTAACCACTGTGCCACCCAGGCGCCCCTGGAGGATTTTTTAAGTGTGTCATTTGAGTACTGAAATTTTGAGTCTTTGAAGAGCTTTGTCTTCAGAGAAATAGTCAGTTATTGTCCCCTAGTTGTCACATGAGCGCAACATTTTTTAAAATGATTTGTTTTTAAAATTTTATTTATTTGAAAGAGTGAGAGAGCATGAGTGGGGGAGGGGCAGGGGGAGAAGCAGACTCCCTGCTGAGCAAGGAGCCTGATGCAGAACTCGATCCCAGGACCCTAGGATCATGACCCAAGCTGAAGGCAGATGCCCAACTGACTGAGCCACCCAGGTGCCCCAAGCACAACATTTTTTTAATTGGTCTTCAACTTCCTTTGAAAAAGAATGAAATGTGTTGTCTAAAAGTAAGAGAGTTTCATATTTTAATGTGGTAATGCTATCAGCCAGGCAATGAAAATTTCTAGAAAAATATAAGAGCTTTTGTAAGAATGAGTTTTATAAAGTGAATAAAAGACTGTGGCTTTTAGAAGCTCAGTGATTAGCAATGTAGTGTTAGCATTGCTGAAACTTTGACTATTTAAAACAACTCAGAATAAGTTAAGGAAAGAGACTAAATTAGTTCTTACAGGTTACCATGTGAGATAATACACTTTTGTAATTGAGAATAAAGAACAAAAAGGTTAAAACCAACTAACCTCATTTGGTTTTGGGATGTTTGATAATTGTCCCAATCAGTAAATGTTCATCTTTCTTTAATGGTGTTGCAATTCTCTAGAATTCCTAATTTTTGAGTTTTAGAACTACCCATGCCTAAATTTGTTACACAGCCCAGACAAATGGTCACCAGGGAATCTCATTCAGTGTCAGGGATTTCAGTACCAAATATATATCATTAACTCTCAAAATTTTATCTTTAGTACTAAACTCTCCCCGAAGTTCCAGACTCATATATCCAGCTGTCTACTCTGTATCTCAATTTGTAAGTTGAATAAGCAGCTCAACTTGTCATGGCCCAAACTGAATACTTTATTCCCATACCAAGCCTGCTCCTCCCCGAGTGTGCCTCCTTTCAATAAATGTCATCACTGTTTACCTAGTTGCTTAAATTAGAGTACTTGGCATCATTTTTGATTATTCTCTCTTGTGCATACCCCATGTCCAATCCTTAGAAAATTATATCAGCCCTACTTTCACAATATATTTAGAATATGGCACTTCTCACCATCATCGCATATGCTGCCATTGTCTCCTGGCTAGACAGTTGCAAGAGCTTCCCAAGTTGTCTCCCTGCTATCATCTTGTGCCCACATATTTGGTTATTTACTCAGCAGCCAGAGTTATCTTTATTTTTTTTACGATTTTTTATTTATTTGAGAGAGAGAGAGAGCACACACAAGTTGGGGGGAGGGGCAGAGGGAGAAGCAGGCTTCCTGCTGAGCAGGAAGCCTGACTCAGGGCTCCATACCAGGACACTGGCATCATGACTGGAGCCAAAGGCATACGCTTAACACACTGAGCCACCCAGGTGCCCCCAGAGTTGTCTTTAAAACACTAATTTTACATACTTTCCTGATCAAAACCTTCCAGTGGCTCCCTATCTCACTCGGAACAAAAGTCAAAGTAAACTAGCCTACAAGGCACCACACAAACTGTCCTCTCTACCTCTCTGACTTTTCCTCCTCCTTTCTTCCCTACTCCAGTAACACAGGCACCCTAGCAGCCGCCCACCAGACATGGTCCCTCTTCAGGGCCATTGCACTTGCTATACCATCTGCCTGAAACACCCTCTACTCAGTCATCTTCATGCCTCCCTCCATCCTTTATTCAGGTTCTTCCTATAGAGACCTTCCTTATCTTCCTTTCTAAAATAGCCTCTTTCCCTCACTTCACACATCACTATCTAACATCTTACCCTGCTCTTTTTTAATGGCATTTATCATTACCTAATATATTTTTGATTATTTGTCTGTGATCTATCTCCATTACTGGAAAGTTAATTCAGTGAGGGCAGGAATTTGTTCACTCGTTGTATCCCAATTACCTAGCACAAACTCAATAACTATTTGTTGAATAAATGACTGACTGAATCAATGAATCACTAAATGGCAGTAACCTAGGGAGAAAGTAGGTCATGGTCGGAGGAAAGAAAGAAAACATTTCTTCAAAGATGTGCTGCCAATCTGAAATACCACTCAGAAGATCATCTCAATATTAGCGTAAAAGATCTAGCTGTTCTCTTTTCAGGGAATATAGCCACTTTAAAGTCACATGTTAATATGCAGTAAATATGACCCATAAAATCTGTGGTCTTCTTCTAGATTAAATGTAAAGAATAATAGATGAGATGATTTTGAAACCCTGTTTAGTAGCCTGCTTAAGCATTTGAAAACTCATATGTTTGCCACTAATAGAGTGACAACTTGAGAAAATTAATATGTGTTGTTGATCTTTATTTTTCCTGAAAGTATGATGTGCCCTGGCTGTTAGGAATTTTCTGCTGGTTGTCTGGTCTCCAGCTGGAACTTAACTTCCTGATTTTATTAAGCCTCAATCTAAGGACACACATGTGTACACTCTGGTTTCCTGTTACTAGTTCATTAAGAAGTTCATTATGTGGTTGTTCCTTTCTCAGCATTATCAAGAGACAAATCAGGAAAGATCATGATGTTACGGTAATATTCTATATGATTTTTTCTCTGGATTCTTTTGATTGAAGAACTGTTTATTTTATAATTCATTTATATATGAAAGGGGATAAATGGGAGAGTTGTTTTGTAACTCATATTCTTGGAAAAATTTAGTTAGAAGAGACTTATATTTGGAGAATAGCCTAATCTGTTTTAATGCATTTATAGAGAAAAGGCTTTTATTGCATTTCATTAATTGTTTTCAAAGAATTCAAGTAAATTAAAGAGTGCTTAACACTAAATAGCAATATGAATCAGAATATGGATTTTTTTTAAGATTTTATGTATTTGTAAGAGACAGAGAGAGAGAACACAAATGGGGGAGCAGCAGGCAGAGGGTTAAGCAGGCTCCCTACTGAGTCAGAAGCCTGATATGGGACTCCATCCCAGGACTCTGGGATCATGACCTGAGGTGAAGGCAGATGCTTAACCTACTGAGCCCCCCAGGATCCCAGAAAACTGATGGTTATTTAGGCTAATAAATGACCTTGATCAGATCATCTCTTCATTCAGGTCCTTGATTTTCTTGGCTATAAAAAGAGAGTGTTAGACTAGAGTTTTTAGATTTGTTTCAGCATTACCAGTTTCAGTTTCTGTGAACATACTGATGTCTGAGAATAGGAATATCAGTTCTCATTATATGATTAATAAATATGTTATCTTGATAGTTGTTGAATCTGAATAATGGGTACATTTGATTTCATTTAGCTATTTCTACTTTTCTTCTTTTTTTAAGATTTTATTTATTTATTTGACAGAAAGAGAGTGAGAGCACAAGCCAGGAGACAGAGGGAGAGGGAGAAGCAGGCTCCTCATTGAGCAGGGAGCCCGATGCGGGGCTCAGTAGGACCCTGGGATCATGACCTGAGCCCAAGGCAGCCGCTTAACAGACTGAGCCACTCAGGTGCCCCAGCTATTTCTACTTTTATGTATGTTTGAATATTTTTATACAATAGCAAATTTAGAAATGTAATTGTTTAACCAAATTCTTGATAGCAGATACTACATTCAAAATGGTCTTGTGAAGTCTATTTTCTGTCTATGCTGTTTTCTCCCATTGTTCTCTGAAATATTTACACAAATTAGCAGCCCTGGGGCACCTGGATGGCTCAGTCAGTTAAAAGTCTGCCTTCAGCTCAGGTCATGGTCCCAGGGTCCTGGGATTGAAGCCTGCTCAGCCTGCTTCTCCCTCTGCCTCTGCTCCCCCTGCTTGTGCTCTCTCTCTCTCTCTGTGTCAAATAAATAAATAAATAAATAAATAAATAAATAAATAAATAAATAGCAGTCCTTATGAACATTCCAGGGCTGTTTTCTTCAGTTTTTAGATAACTGTGCTAAGGGTTAGACCAGATTAAAAAATTTCCCCATGAACAGATTTTTCAAGGTAAAGTTATTCATTGATCAGGAAACTAACAAAAGTTTTTTTTACAAGTATGATATAATTTATATTGATTTGGCTCTCTCATAATATGTAATTTAGATTAGCTTAATTATCCGTAATTCATTCTTAAACCAGGCTGATTTTTTCCCTTGCCACCCTACACATTACCAGGCCATTTCTGGAGGATAATATGGTAGACCACATTGTAGCTAAGAAAGTATCTTTTAATGTTAAGCAATCCTGGGTTCAAATCTCTATTTCCGGGGCACGTGGGTGGCTCAGTTGGTTAAGCGTCTGCCTTTAGCTCAGGTCATGATTTCCAGGTCCTGGGATGGAGCCCTGTGTTGGGCCTCCTGCTCAGCAGGGAGTCTGCTTCTCTATCTCTCTTTCTCCCTCTGCCCCTCGCCACTGCTCGTTCTCTCTCTCAAATAAATAAAAAACCTTTAATAAAAAAAGTCCCTATTTCAGCTGTTTCCTAAATGTGAGATCTTGAGAAAGGTTTTTTTGTTTGTTTGTTTTTTTTTCCTTCCTTGAGCCTCAGTTATCTTTGCTGTACAATGGGAATGTCTATGGTAGTATATACATCATGGGGTCATTGTGACAACTAAAGACCATGGGTAATAATTAAACATACAGCCTGACATGTTTCAACCAACAATAACAGCTTATTCTGTCATTATTATTTTGGTCATTTAGTTATTTGCATTATTAGAATAAAAGTTATATGTGGCGGAATTTTTTTAAAAAGACAGGAAATATGGCTCTTTTGGTTACCTTCACTAGGAGCATTCAATACATATTTATTGAACATATGCTATATTCTAGGAACTAGTTTTATGAGGCAAGTAAGGCACACTTCCTGCTCTTAGGGAAATCACATACTAGGGAGAGAACCAGATATGTGAGAGCTTAGAGTCCCGGGCCAAATGTAAAGGAGTAACAGAGTAGGCAATTACTATCATGCTGAGATTCAAAGGGAGGTAAAAACAAACCAAAACCCAAACCAAAAACCTCTGGTCTGTCTCTAGGTCTGAAATATCATTAGGATATTTTTCCTTTGGACTTTACACATTCTTTGATTTGGGGGTTCTAGGTACAAATGACTTTGGGAAGAATAACAAATTATGTAATATCACTTGCACTTTAATGAGAATTTATTTCTGTATTATTTAGGGTACGAGATAAGTTGCTATAATCAAGAGACCTCAAAATATCATGGCTCAAGCAACAGACCAAAGGTGGGCAGGCAGCACTGCTGCAGGTCAGCCATAGCCCAGAATCCTTCTACCTTGTGGCTTTGCCATCTCCTAGTATGCTAACTTTGTGTCTTTGGTCAGATATGGTCCCTACTGTCAGGTCTGTGGGATAGCCTACTGGTTGAGTGAGGGCAGAGAAGGGAGGAAAAGAGATTTTCTTGTCAAAACATGATCCAAATGTTGCACATATCACTGTGCTTGCATACCATCTTCAAAATTTCTGTCATATCTTCATATCAAACTGCAAAGGAGTCTGGAAAATACAGTCTTTGATTGGGGGACTGTGTACACAGCTCAAGTTCATGAGTTTCAATTACTAAAAGGAAGAATAGGAGAATGGATACTTAGAAAAAATTAGCAAACTCTGCCACAGTGTATCAGACAACGTTATTTTGATAAACTTCCTGAAAGACCTAGGCCTTTCCAAATAGGTAGGCTATTTGATGCATAAAGAAACAGTTATAAAGAAGGTTGACTTGTCAGGGGTGTTTTCCGACATCAAGCAATTATCCAGTCTCAAATTCTGTGACACCAACTGGGTATCCTACCATTCAGTTCAATTCTGACATTATCCATGTAGTTATATTACACATGCTATACTACATTATACATGTAGTTAACAAATACCCCACAGGATAAGGGCCCAGGCCCAGAAGACTATCCCCACTTTAGATGCCAACTAAGAGTCCTGGTACTTATGACTAACCAGTGATAAATTTAGGAGTTCCCATGACCCCTCTCAGGTTTGATAATTCACTAGAACAACTCAGGAAAATACTTTACTTACTCTTGCATGTTTGTTATAAAGGATACAACTCAGGCATAGCCAAATGGAAAAGATGCTTAGGGCAAGGTGTGTGTGTGTAGAGGTGATACATCTTGAGGAGCTTCCATTCTCTCTCCAGGCAGGTCCCCTTCCTAGCACCTCCATGTGTTCACCCATGTGAACACTCTGGGCACCTGGCTGTTCAGGCATTTTTATGGAAGCTTTATTACAAAGGCATGGACCTGGATGTCGGGTCCACCTAGATTTTATTGCTCATGAATTTTTGACTTCTGGAAAGTAACTTAACCTATTGAAACTTGAATGATATCCATTTGTAAAACTGAAATAGTATCTACTTAGCTATCTCAGGGAGATAAATGGATAAAATAAAGTAATACCTATGTTCCTGCTAGAGAGGCCAGGGATAGCACTTGTCTCCCTTAGGTCCATCCTAGCTCATTTAATCATTGGCCATTGGTGATTGAACTCAACTTCCAGTTCCTCTCCCCTCCCAGGAGTTGGGGGGGGGGGATGAGGGATAGGGCTGATAGTTCCTACCCTCTAATCATAGGGTAGATTCCTTTGGCAAGTGACCCCCCCCCATCCTTGAAGATATCTAGGAGCTTAACAATAGTCACCTCACTAGCATAAGCTCAGGTATGGTTGAAAGGGGCTCATTATGAATAACAAAAGACACTCCTGTCACTCAAGAATTTCTAAGGGTTTTAGGAGCTCTGTGCCGGGAACTGGAGACAAAGACCAAATATGTTTTTTTTATACCACAATTTGACATCTGCCTGAAGATACCCTTCTCATGACAAAGCAGATAGAACGAGTTGTTCTCTTCTCTGAGCTCCTTAGCTGCCAATGATTGTGTAGCTTCTGTCATAGTATGCTGTTCTTATCACACTGTACTACAATTATTCAGTAGCTTCTAGTTTCTATAGCTCTAACTAGAATTGAGCTACATGAGATAGTATTAAACTCATCTTTATACCCCCAGCATCGAGCCCAGTGCTTGGCACATCGTTGCTCTGTAAGTGATTGAATGAATGTGAGCGAATAGAAAGCAGAGTCTGGCACTGCTGACCTCTGTGGTCTGTGGGTCTGTGTTTAAGCCTGTTTGGTGTTAATCTGGGGGCTGGATCATGATGTCGCTAATTGTATTTTTTAGCTCATGTGGGCTTCCTGAGAATCTCAGCTCTGGAATTCTATTGTTGAATCTATGGTAGTCTGGAGGGGAATTCAGGATTCATAAATTAGTTGGTTTCAAAATAAAAAGACTGGAATTTAGGGAAAGCAGGCAGTCTAGATGACTTTTGTCTCACAGACTGTGTTCTTTATAAGACACTGCTTTTCTGTACAATATGCCAAGCCTACCAAATAACTTTTCAGGTCAGTTTTCTGCAGGTGTCATGTGAAAAGAAAAGCTCTCAGAACATTATAAGTTTGACATTTGCCTGAAGGTTTAAAAACTGTTCTCAAATCTAGTAATTTTGTTAAGAGTTGTGTGTGTTTGTGTGTGTACATATAAACTAAATAGTGGTTATTTTATTTTTATTTTTTTAATATTTATTTTTCTTGTTTTTGCTTATTTAGTGTCCTTTAAACTTACAAAGGAAATAACACTTTGGGGCACTAAATACTGACTTTGCTGATTGCTTCATTTGAGCAGGAGTTCAGGAATACCCATTTCCTGTTTTGATGGTCAGGAGAATAGGAGCTATATAGCTTTACACAGTGAAAGAGAGATTACGATCCCTGCTAGTCAACTAGTTCAGCTACTGAGGTATCAGAGACAATTCTAGCAGTAGTGTGACTGCAGGAAAAGCACTGGGCTAGGTGTCAGTCCCACTTAGATTTTTTTTCTCTTGAATTTTTGACTTCTGGAAAGTAACAGCCTATTGAAACTTGAGTGATGTCCATTTGTGAAACTAAATAGTATTTACTTAGCTATCTCAGGGCGATAATGGATAAAATAAAGTACTAACTATGTTCCTGCTGGAAAGGCCAGGGATAGTACTTGTGTACCCTAGGTCTGTCCTAGTTTCACGTCATGGTGTCAGGCTAGGAAGTCTTAGTTCTTATGCATTTCTGGCCCAGTGAGAGCCATTCTCTTGTAGCAGGTAGAAATCTGGAAATAACCTAGTGTGTGCTATGCCTCTGGAATGGATTTGGGCCCCTAGGAAACTTTGTATCAGGTTTTAGCCTTTGTTTCTTACTCCACCATCTGCTGTTGGCTGTTTAATTGGACTTTGGCTCCCATATGGAAGCTCAATTCTCTGTGTCTCTGTTGAAATTAGGGCCCAGGCCTAAATCTTTTTGCCTAGTTTCTGCTGGCCCCCTTCCAGAACTGAATGTTCGTTGCTTGCAGAATCGTTTGTGTTATCTTGCCCGATTCTCCCAGAGGACTGACTTGATCCCCACTATCCTGAAGAACTTTCCCACACTGGGGCTTTGATATACTCTTCATTTCATGCCCCGTGGGTGACACTGACCTGGCCTGCATCAAATGTTGGTTTATATTCTCTTGATTTTGGACTAACTTCCAACTAGGGAGGGACTGCTCTAATCAGTCTTATCTAGCCTCCTTTCTCTGCAGCAATCAGGTTTACTCCCAAATTCTCTTTATTAGGAGTTGCAACATGCCTTGTATCTGGGGCAGAGTAATGAATGTTAAGGTACAAGCACACAATTATCATTGGCAACTTCTACTCATATCAGTAGAAAGCCATCAAGTAAGACTTTTAGTATATTAAAATAAATTGTCTTTTTTTTTTCTTTCTAAAGATTCTTTGAGAGAGAGTGTGGCAAGCAGGGAAGGGGCAGAGGGGGAGGGAGAGGGACAAGTAGATTCCTCACTGAGGTCGGAGCCTGACTCGGGGCTCAATCTCATGACCCTGAAATTATGACCTGAGCCAACATCAAGAGTCAGACGCTTAACTGACTGAGCCACCCAGGTGCCCTGGATTGTCTTTTTAACGTCTTTCTCTTCACAACATGAAACAAACCTTAGCCAATGTTTTCACTGATTAAGCTATAAAATCAGGGTAGAAGTTCATATTTAATGAAATTTAACATCTGAGGCATGGTACATTATTGCTTCCAACTGTATTTTATTTTATTTTAAAAATTTTTTCCCAACTGTATTTTATTAACTATATTTAGGTTATGATTTGCAAGCCTATGAGTAAATGCACTGTACCATTCCAAGATATGATTATACTTGTATTTCTTTGAATTGTACCTCTCCATTAAAACTATAAAGTATAGTGTAATGAGATGTTTGCAAGAGCCAGGAGATTTGGGGAAAACAGGAAGCTTGAAGAAAACTTCATGGAGAGTTTTTTTTTAATGGAAGAAGATAAATAAGTTAATTGAAATTGCAATCACAGGAAAAGGAAAGAAGATTTTGAATTTTGGTCTTTTTCTTACCATCATGTCAGCAAATTCTGATTATGATATTCCTCGTGTAAGTCTGATAAATGATTTTTGAAAAAATGATTGTGAAATAGACAAACTAGCTGACATCTGAAAAACAGATACCAAACTCCCTAAACAATGCTCAAGTTTTTTCCCACCTTCCAATTTCAATTTAAGGTGAACCATCAACTATACAGTGAAATAAAAAAGAAAAAAACCATCCTAGAGTAAAAGATAAAGTTAGCAATGGAGAGAAGGCTGTATCCATGGTTTTCTCTTCTTTCAGACTCATTGCCTTTTATTTGTTTTTTCACATATTTATTGTAAAATGTATTTTTGGTATCTGAGAGAATTTATCAAGTCTGAACCTGTGTTCTGAACCAAGGAAGACACTTTTTAACCAGTGGAATATTAGGTGATATATGGACTGGATTCAATCCCAATTTACTTGTATTTTGGAATAAGTACCTAACATCATGTCATGTACTTTAGAAAAGCATCCAAAGTGTTCCACCTTCTTATGGCTTTGCATGGTTCCTGGACATGGAGATTACTTTGTGGAGACTGGAAGGTTGAGGGGCTATTTGGTGGCAATCTCAGCTTCTTTACTTACTTTTACCTAGGCTGAAATAAAATCTTGTTTGGTTATGTAAAGATATATTTGATAAACTTTCAGTGGGAAAAAAATATACTTGACAATTACTGAATTTGATTACAGCACCAGGGATTTTAGAAACCAGAAACTTAAGACATCATTCAGTTCCAGCAGCTAATTTTACATACAAGAAACTGACCACCTCTTTGGTGAAATGCGGAGTCAATTTTTGCTTGGAATTGAAGGTTAAACTAGATGACTTCTGAGGTTCCATTTAATACATTTTTTTGAAACTGAGTCCTAAAGAATTTAAGGAAATTGACCAAGGTCACCTACACCTAGCTGATTGTGGGAGGGAGAGCCTAGAGTAGAACCTAGGTTTCCGGATTCCTTGTCCATTTACGACTCTTTTTCATACTTAAGGTATTTGAAACTCAAAACAGTGAAGTACTTTGGATAATACACTCTGAGGAAAGAGCATAGACCTGCCAATCACATACCTACCTTTGGATTATCTCTTAATTCCCAATGTGGTGAGTCACATAGTAAAATAACATTGGCATACTGAAATGCCATATCAGGAACTAATTAAAAGGGAAAGAAAATCACTCAGATGAACTTCGTGATTTCCTCTGAATCTTTTGACAAATGTAACCTTGAATGCTGACCTGCTTTGAATGCAGATTTTCTCATGACAGTACATTCAGTGGATAAACCAGAGCTCCTCCTACATAAAGGCTTCATTTCTTAGGTCATTTAAAATCCATTAAGCTAAGAAGCTGTTCATTGAGACAGATTTCAGTGGTATTTCAGAAGAATTTGATTATAACTGGACACATTATTCACTCACAGTAAGTCTGAAACTGAAGTCTGGGAGAGGGAGTGTGGGGATGAGAGGTAATGTATTTTAAAATTTAATTATTTCTTTTAAAAGAAATAATTAAAACTTTTTAAATAAAAAATAGGCTCATAAGTCTTTTTATGGCAAAAATTGAATTGATAGATATTAATTTGATGAAATACTGAATTTTTTTGCAGGCAGCTAATTAATAGGTACTGGATAATCAGTATGAATAACATTATTGCTTTTAATTTCTAGTTGTTTTCTTATTGGCCTTTATTTCCTATAAAAATCATACCTCTAATAAGCAAACCTGGTTCTTTGGAAATGGTAAGGATAATTGCATTTTAGAGTTAAGAAGTTTTCTGAAATTATTTTCTATGTGATTTTTCCCCCTATAAATGAGAATTCTCTACTTTGCAGCAACTTTTCTCTCTTAAGCTCAGAAATAACCATAGAGCTCCTCTAAAATGTATGACTTAATATATTTTATATGATGTTTTGATTTAATTTATGGAAAATGCATATCTTCTAATGTGATGATCTCATTTATTTGTGTAGTATGGTTAAACACATTTATTTGTGTAGTATGGTTAAACACATATAGTAGAGTTATTAAAATAAAAATTCCAATTTTCACTGCTTTTGCTCTGAAATGAGTTAGCATCTTATACATTTGATGCTTGTTTTCTTCTGAAAAAAGTACATATTTAACACTTAAATCTGACCATCACTTTTACACACTGCGCTCACTTTGGATATTTCCAGATTCATTTTCTTTAATATGTAAGAGGGTATATGAAGCCATGACACGAATACAGGAGATTTACCAGCTGTTTTTGTTACAAATTTTATTGAAGTATGAAATGTTTTAGAGAGTTTAAGACTTAAGTAAATTGCATAAAATTATAATTATTATTATTTTGAGCAAAGAATAATAAAGTAAGGACTAAGCGATCTTCATCTTAGTTTCTTCATCTGTAGAATGAGCCAAATGTCCTGATGACTAATGTTGTGAAGGCAACAGAAATGTTAAAAACAGGGGCACCTGGGTGGCTCAGTTGGTTAAGTGGCCGACTCTTGATTTTGGCTCAGGTCATGATCTTGGGGTGAGATTGAGACCTGCATAGGTCTCCGTGCTCAGCAGAGTCTGCTTGAGCTCCTCTCTCCCTCTTCTGAGTCATATGCTCTCTGTCTCTCAAATAAATAAATAATCTTTTTTTTAAAAGAAGTGTTAAAAACCAGTATTTAAATGGTAGGATTAAACAAAAGGAATGGGGGTGGAGTGCGTTGCTTGTTCTTTTTGATGTATTTTTCTGGGTGGCTCTTGGATGTGGAAGAAGTGGAAGGCAACTAATAACAATTGAGTTATGCCTACTATGCTGCAGACATTTATATCCACTATCTCATTTAATCATTTCCTAAACCCTATGGTGGCAAGTATTGTTGCCTTCATTTTATAGATAAGAAAATTGAGGCATAGAGAGCTGAAGTGTCTTGCCCAGATCTGTGTGGCTGCAATATCCATGCTGTTTCCATCATTCCATGCTGCTTCTAGTCTAGGGTCACACTGAGGCAATGCTGAGAAGATAAGCACTTTTGAATTTATTTCTTCCATTCTGTCTGTATAATCAAGACTTATGTTGAGGAGATGGATAATGTACAGGGTCATAGAGTATGACCAATCATACCACAGGTGCCTACATGGTATGATTTAGGAGACTGCTGACAGGTGCCTGCCCATAAATATTCTCTCCGTTGACCTGTCTCAGTCACTTTGCCTGAGATTTTACCACTAAAGTCATTACTTTGGATGTGGAAGTGTTTTGTTTGTTTGTTTTGTTTTGTTTTGCCAGTGGGGATATTGGGGGGACTTTCAAATGCACATATCCCTAGGAAGGTTCATAGATTAAATCTTTTATCACTTAATACCTTAGCAGGCAGCATGGAATAAAAGAAAGAACTCAGATCTTGGAGCCAGGAAGACTTGCAATTGAATTCTGATTCCACCACATCCTAGCTGTTTAATTTGCATATGATACTGCATCTTTCAGAGCTTCATTTTCTTCTTGAGTGAAACAGAGTTGGGGTGCCTGGGTGGTACAGTTGGTTAAGCATCCAACTCATAGTTTCGGCTCAGGGCTCAGGTTGTGATCTCATGGGTTGTGAGATTGAGCCCCATGTTGGGCTCCATGCTGGGTGTGGAGCCTGCTTAAGACTATCTCTCTCCCTCTGCTCCACACCCCATCCCCCCACTCTCTCTAACATAAATAAATACATTAAAAAAAAACAGAGGTAATAATGCATATGCATAGGCCCTTATTACAGTAATCAATATATTGAACATCTCATATGGGTTACTGTGGTAGAATGGGAAGAGCACTGGAATGGAATTCAGGAGACTTGGTGTTCTGCCATTATCTGTTTCATTTATTCAGGTAAGTATTTATTGAGTATCTACTATGTGTCTTGCACTGTGCTAGGCACTGAGGATATAACATAACCCATTTGAAGTCCCTGCTTCCTTATATCTTAAATTCTAGTTTGTTGCTAACCTAACTGTATCCATATTCTGGTCATGCAGAGCAGTATTAATATTCTTCACATCTTAGGGATGGGAAATGAAGGATTAAATTGTGAACAAAATAAATATAGTGGTGAACAAAATGAATATGATCCCTGACCTCACTGAGTTTAAATTAAATTAAATTAAAATTAGTATAAGATTAAAACCATTATAAGCCTTTAAAAAAGGAAATACAATGCTCATAAAGCACATAACAGGGGCTGCATTTCAACTTCTCTCAGCAAGTGACATCTGAGCTGAAATCTGAAGAATGAATAGGTACTAACCAGGCTGTCCTTCTACATGTCTTCTCTCAGAGTCTTCTGGATTTTCCTCAGTTCTTTTACACCCTCTTTGGTGGCTATTGCAAACTTTCTCCTCTGCTTTTGAGCCTTCTACTCAGCTACTACATATTTATTCTCGGGAGGTAGGCTTGTCTCCTATTTCACACAGAAAATAGGTGCCATCAGGTGTGCCTGAACCTCCTATCCACCAACCTCACTGTCTTTTATAAACCCATCAATTTTTGTCTTCATCCATGCTTTTGTCTTATCTTAGAGCCCTCTGTGAGTCCAAATTCAATCTTTCTACTTTTTGTTTTAGATTACATGCTGGTCTCTTGCTTTTTCAGGGATCTCTTTACATAATTACTCCCTTTCTCTTCTGTCTTTTAGTCTCTTCCTCTGTATGGGTTCTTTTCTTAGCAAAGAAATAAAAGATATCTTTTCTTAACCCTTCTCTGTACAGCCAACACCAGCACAACCCATACAACTAAACTTCAATAAAAAATAGCCCATACATATAACTGCCTTTACCAAAGTCACTAATTACTTTTTATTTCCAAGTACAACAGACACATTTCAGTTCTTGGCTTACTTTCCCCTATGCCATCCCTGTTGGCATCTGAGGCACTTGGCTTTTTAATACCTTTTCCTTGAAATCTTCTACTTCAGTAGTTTTCCTCAATACCGTTTCCTGTCAATAACACTTATTATCATCAGTGTAAGTCCAGGGTCTTTTAACATGGCTCAGAAAGCATGCCTGCATACATCTTACACTGCAACCAAATCAAACCACTTGTAGATGCCTGAATTCATTAAGCTTTCTCACTTCCCTGCTTTTGCCTAGTCAGTTTCCATTGAGGAGGAATCCTTCCCTCATATTCCCTGCCCCTGGAAATACCTACTCCTTATATATGAGATAGTTTAGGTACTACTTCCTCTAAGGACTCTTACTTGACCCTTTCATCTCCCCAGACCAGATTAGGTACCTGTCGTCTGTGCTTCTAAGTGTTTGCCTTTCTCTTAGAATTTACCACAACTGAAGTTAGTGTGAAGTTAGCCTGCAACTTTGGTATCCAAGAAATTTCACATTTTAATGTGTTCTTTAAGCTACCCTGTATTCAGCATTCTGCCAGGAAAGTAAGATATGCAATTTCAGTTAATACTTGAGACTCCTACCAGGTTATGCAAACATTCTGAGGCCTTAGACAACACCAAAATACTAGAGAGGCTCTTTTGGTCACTGATCTTTACTTTTCTGTCAACTCTCTGATACAGTCTCTGAGATACCATTTTGTCTCAACCAGGGATGGCCCTTTCAGGTTTTCCCCTTTGTAGGCTGCTACCATCAAATGTCGAGCTGCTCTCCTGGCTACCTCTAACCCCTGCCAGACCCCTGACTTCCTTTTGTCTAAAGGATTTGTTCCTTTCCCTCCTGAATACCCTAAAAGGAATTTCATCTGTCTTCCTGAGACCTGCATTGGCACTCCTAAGCATAATCTCTCCTATGAGGTTGACTTTTGGCAATATAAAAACTAGGAAGGTGAGTCAGTGTGCACAACTTCTGCTTTTAGTCTTGGCAACAGGGGAGGAAGAAATCCCTTGGGTGAGGTAAGGAAAATAAAAAAGCCTGGATATCTTCTTGAAATGGGAGGGAGAAGAAAAAAAGCTTTGAGCAAAACACAAATAATTATCTCAAAATATGTTGCCATATACTTGTCTGTTTATGAGTCTCTTTCATTAAATTGTGAGTGCCTTTTAATGTATTCTGGAATTTCATTTCCTAATATTTCAGTAGAGAGTGCAGACGTAACTCACAGTCTAGTCTGGGAGAAGGTGTACTCAGAAAGCATATAGAGGGAAGTGCTGCTACCTGAGCTAAATCTCAGTGACTAGGAGTAAAACAATATTAGTATCAGGGGACCTGCATAGACAAAAATTTAGAGATAAAACATGACCTTACTTTTTAAGATCTACATATAGGAAATGAGACTGAAAGTGTTGGTAAAGTCCAGATAATGAAAAGTGTAGATTGCCATGCTAAAGAGCTCGTGCTTTATTTTATGAAAGGCAATACAGCATAGAGGTTAGGGCACAAATTCTGGAATGACACTTGCCTGGCATTTAATCTGGCTCTATCACTTACCAGCTATGAGACCCTGCAATAATCATTTAGCTTCTCTGTGCCTCAGTTTCCTTATTAGTAAAATGGGATGACATCAATACCTATCTCATAATGCTGTGATGAGGATTAAGTGAATTAATACAGTAAAATGCTTTCAGAAGCACTGGCACACTATGAGCACATTGAATTATGAGCTATTATTATAAATTATTCTGTAGGGCAATGGGAAACTAGTGAAGGAGTTTGAAGGGACATATTTGTGTTTTGAAAAGGTCACACTGACTACAGCATGGAAAATGACATGAATCTGTCTTGTTAGAAGATGAAAATGCATCAGGAGTTTATTGCAGTTGATCAGTCAAGAGATGTTAAGGGCTGGGATTAGGGTTGTGGTAGTGAAGATGGAGTGATTATGGATGGCCGCCTAAGGTATTTAGAGAATGGAATCTTTATGATATTGTGTGTGTGTGTGTATTAAATGGTGATTGAAGATAAATGAGAAAAAGGAATCTAGGATGACTCTTATGTTTCTATTTTAGGACACTGCTTGAGAAGCCATGCTACTGTTTGCTACTGGAAATAGAGGAAAGGAAAGTGATGATAAGTTACGTTAATGTTTTGAGTATTCATAGTCCCCATGTGTATTCATGTTCTTTGAAACAGAGAAAACTATTTCTAAACTGTTATATCGTCTATCAGAGTTTTGAAATCACACGTAGAAGGATTATCTGGATATTTTAAGATCATCTGCATAAGTGGAATTTATCACCGTTCTTGGGTAGATATACATTCTTCAAGCTGTTCTTTGACAAGTACTGGTATGTTATTTACATGCTCAAAAATGTTATTGAGAAGAATCCTTTGGTGACTAATGTTGTGGAAGTATCAAGGTACCATGATAGAGCATTGGTAAATTTATTTTGGATTAGGAGTCTGTCAGTTTTCCAAAATAAGAGGACCTTTGGAAATAACTAGTTTAAAGTCTTAAGACCATATCAGTTCATTCATTCATTAACCAAAAAACTTATTGCCTATTGTGTTATAGGCATATGCTAATGTAAAAGTTCCTACTTTGAAAACAGAAGAAAGGCACTCTGCCTATAATGTAGAAATAGAGCAGGGCCAGAGTAAGTTCAAGGAGATGTATGAAGAAGCTGTTGTAGGGGCCCCTGGCTGACTCAGTCTGTACAGCATGTGACTCTTGGTCTTGGGGTCATGAGTTCAAGCCCCATGTTCAGCATATAGATTACTTAAAAACATGATTGTTAGTGCCCGTTGGTGATGGTTAAAGGTTGGATACAATTTTTTTTTTAAAGCTATTGTAATAGTCCTGGCAAATTATGATGGTGATTTGGCTTGGACTAGCATGGGGGGGTATAGATGGATATAAGAAGTTTCAAGGGATGTTTGAAAATGGAATAGAATTTGATTATGGATTGGACATGGGAGATGTAATGTCAGGTGTCTAGGGTGTCTGGTTTCTGGCTTGTACTGTTGAATGGACACTGCTGCTAACTAGTAAGATGGAACTACTACACCTTGAAACTACATCTCTGACAAGAGAACCCATTTTCAGATGGAAGATCATGATTTTGGTGTTTGGCATTTTACTTTTGAGGTGTGTTTGAGACTTCCAAGTGAAGATCTTAATAAAGCAATTAGATATACAAGTCTGGAGCTTAGAGCACTAGTTTGGATGAGAGATATATATTTGAAACTCATTGTCATATTGATGGTAATGGAAGGTGTAGGAGTGGATAAAATTACCTAGGGAGAACATAGAGTCAGAAGAAATGAAGGCCAAAGAACTGAGATGTGTAATATGAGGATAAGTAAAGGATAAGCCTAAAAATGAAATGAAGAGTAGCCAGAGAGATAGGAGGAAAACTGGGAAGCTGTTGTCAGAAGAGCCAAAGGGATAGTGTTTGAAGGATGGTGGTAAACAGGTGAATGCCACTAAAAGAAAAACAAGATTGGAATGAAAAATATTGATTCAGTAACATGAAGGTCAGTAATTATTCTAGTGGGACCTGTTTTAAGAGAGTCATGGATTGGTCGTGGGATGAAGGAAAAAACTAGAAGAAAATGGAGTGATAAAGAGTGAGTGGGGGCATGTGGAGAAAATAGCAAATATAGACAGCTCTTTCTGGAAGTTTGGCTGTAAAGAAATATTGGAGCAATAGCTGGAGGCACATATGTGGGCAAGGTAGTTTATGTTTTTTAAGCTTAGGGAGAGATGAGCATGCTTGAATGCTAATGGGATGTATCTGGATGAGACATACATACATACATACATCTTTTGTATGTTGAAGATATTAAAGAGAAGAAAAAAATTAAATTGTAAGATTTCTGATAATATGAGCAGGGTGGGAATTCAAAACACACAAGAAGTGTTTTATCTTAGATAGTAGGAAATACACGTCCTTCATTATAGCAGAAGGGAAGGAAGAGAGGATATGGGGAAAATATGGAATTAGGAAGATGAGGGAATTTCCATCTGATGGCTTAATTTTGTTTTTAAAGAGGTAAGATCATGTGCTGAGATTGGAGGAAAGGGGACGAAAGGGGATGAAATTGAAGATACTAGAAAAAGGCTTTAATTGTTGTTGATAATGGAATAAAGTTGAACAGAGAAGTGTGATAGTGTTTTTGAGTAGTACAGTGGATTTATATAAAATGGAATGTCAGGAATTTATCATGGAACTAATATATTGTGGGACTTGTTCCATTAGCAGTCACCTGCTCAGTAACAGGCACAGGGGAGGCCTGAGAGTTGAATTCATTTAGGGTTGGGATTTTGTTAGGAAGTTATAACAAAAAAGCAGACAGGCAAGTTTAGTTTGGGGCATGGAAGCCAATCTAGATGGCATAAAGGAAGGAAATAAGGCCAAATCTGATGGATGAATTTGGGAAAAAACAGTCAAGTCTTTGCAAAGCTGAAAACTGATCAAAGTGGCAGTACTTAAAGACCTAAGCTAGAATGAAATGAAATTATGGGAAAATCATTTAATTTCTCTGACCTCTGTTTTCTCATTTATTTTTAAGCCATGGTGATAGATGGTGGAACCTAAGTATGTGTTGTGTGTGTGTAAATTTGTATACATATCTCATTGTCTTTTGGTAGTAAGTATCAATAGAATCAGATGGGCCTAGAAACTCCTGAAGAGCATCCCACCGCTTTCAAAGGAATGAAGTGGAGTTGGGAATAGGAGGTATTAGTCATTCTAACTTTCCCATGGATGCTAAGGCAAAGAAAGACAAAGCCATGTTCTAAAGGTGTGATTCTATTACAGGTAGTGTTCTTTTCCCTAGGCATGTTTGACTTTGCTCATCCAGGAGTGACTAATCGCTAATTATTAAATCAGCCATTTGCTTTATCTAGTACTTTTTCAGGAAGAACAGTGTACGTTGTTGACAAAATGAGTACTGATTTATTGAGAGGAAACTTGAACTCCAGGGTATCCTGATAATAGCCAAAGCACGTGGGGTGAATTGTCAATATCTGGAAAAGGAGAAGTTACGTATAATTAAAGATATGTGAGTGCATCATCACAGCATCATTCAGAACACTGTGGCTGCAGCTTGTTGTGTTGGGAAGAAGTGCGGTGCTTCGCAAGAGCAATTATTACGAGCAGAACCTCCAGAGGGCCATAGAGACTCCTTCGGCACTTGTGTCCTCTTGTTTACCCCTATAAGGACTTCGAAGGCCTCAGAGGGGGAAATCGAAATGTTCTTTTGGTCACTGTAAAAAGTTTCTACTTCGGCATTTTGTGATTATAATATTTGCAAGTGGGGTGGTTCAAGTATGTTCCCCCCTCCCCAGCCCCAGGTATCTGGTTGCAGATTTTAGCCAAAGGAAGTGCTACATAGTTTAAATGTGGCCCTTTACAGGAATGAGCTTCTGACTCAGGCTATGTAGATAATGAGAGGTTGGACTGTAGAAGTGCAAACTTCTTTTATTTCTTGGAAATTTGTGTTTGAAAGGTTATGAGCCTTTGAAGTATTTTAATACACAATGCTAAATACTCCTTTAATTAGGTTATTGGTTCTGCTTAAATAAGAAAGTGGTTTATTTTGCTCTCACATGACTGTCTTGAGACAGCTAATCGAAGGCTGCAGGAAGAATATTCAGCTTTATTGCATGAGATCAAGAGCCTGGGCTACTCCAAACTCGTACCACACCTAGGGTGTTTCCCTCATCTACTTGATCAAAGGTGGCTCGCTACAAGACCATACTCTTTTTTAAAAATATTTTTTAAAAGATTTTATGTATTTATTTGAGAGAGAGAGAGAGTGAGAGAGCATGAACAGGTGGAGGGGCCAAGGGAGAAGCAGACCCCCTGCTAAGCACAGAGCCTGACATTGACACTGGGGCTCTGTCCCAGGGCCCTGAGATCAGGACCTGAGCCAAAGTCAAACACTTAACCGACTGAGCCACCCAGGTGCCCCTACCAAAACCCTATTCTAAGCAGCAGGATAGAGAAAGGAGAAAAGGGAAAGGGGAGAAAACCTCCATTCTTTTTAAAGGTAAGACCCAGAGAGGTGAGTGGGGTGATGGGGTAACTGGGTGATGGGCATTAACGAGGGCACTTGATGGAATGAGCACTGGGTGTTATACGCAACCAGTGAATCACTAAATTCTACCCCTGAAACTAATAATACAGTATATGTTAACGAAATTGAGTTTATTTATTTACTTATGATTTTATTTATTTATTTGAGAGGGACAGACAGAGATAGCAACAGGGATAGTGAGAGAGAGCATGAGCGGGAGGGAGAGGGAGAAGCGGGTTCCCCGCTGAGCAGGGGGTCTGATGCAGGGCTTGATCCCAGGACCCTGGGATCATGACCTGAGCCAAAGGCAGATGCTTAAGCCACTGAGCCACAAAGGTGCCCCGCTAAATTGAATTTAAATTAAAAAAAAAAAAAAAAAGGTATGACCCAGAGATTGGAGATGACATTTCCATTTACATCTCTTGGGCCAGGACTTAATCACATGTCACATGTAGCTGAGAAGATGTTCAGAAATGTAGTTTTCATTTTGTGTGGCCATGTGTCCTGCTAAACCTTGGGGACTCCATTACTACTGAAGGAGATGAATATTATGAGACAGCTAGTAATCTTACCAGCACCACCTCCAAAAAAAGATTTTACCAATTTATATTTCTACCAGTAGGCTGAGAAAAGGCTCACACTTTATTAATTTTGCTTGTATTATATTTTGCTTAACTCTAAGTTTATATAATTTATTTTTTAAAAGACTAATTTTAGGTTCATAGGAAAATAAAGAGGAAGGTATGGAAATTTCCCATATGCCCCCTGCTCCCACACGTGCATAGCCTTCCCATTTTCAATATCCCACACTAGAGTGTTTCATTTGTTACTATTGATGAACCTACGTTGACTCATCCTTACCACTCAAAGTCCATAGTTTACATTAGGGTTTACTCTTGATGGTTGTACATCCTATGTGTTTGAACAAATGTATCATGGCATGTATACACTATTATAATATCATACAGAGTGTTTTCGCTGCCCTAAATATCCTCTGTGCTCTGCCTATTCATCCCTGTCCCTCACTCCCTTGTCCCTGGCAACCATTGTTTTTATTGTCTTCATACTTTTGGCTTTTCCAGAATGTCATATAATTGGAATCTTATAGTATGTAGCCTTTTCAGGTTGGCTTCTTTCACTAAATAATAGGCATTTAAGGTTCCTCCATGTCCTTTCATGGCTTGATAACTCATTTCTTCTTAGCACTAAAAATATTCCATTGTCTGGATATGCCATAGTTTGTTTATCTGTTCACCTACTTGAAAGACATCTTGGGTTGCTTCTAAGTTTTAGCAGTTATGAATAAAGCTACTAGAAACATCCATGCTCAGATTTTTGTGTAGACCTAAGTTTTCAACTTCTTTGGGTAAATACCAAGGAGTACGATTGCTGGGTGGTAGAGTAAGAATATGTTTAGCTTTTAAGAAATCACCCAACTGTCTTCCAAAGTGGCTGTACTACTTTGTATTCCCAACAGCAATGAATGATAGTTCCTGTTGCTCCACATCCTCTTTATTATTTGTTGTTGTCAGTGTTCCAGATTTTGGCCATTCTAATAGGTGTGTAATGAGTGTTTTTTTTTTTTTGACTGCTGCTTCAGGAGACTTTAGGGTAGGGAACACTATGTCTTGCTTGTTTTTATATCTGTAGCCTTGAGTGCAAAATAGATGCTCAGGAAATGTCTGTGAAATGATCTGGATAGATGCCTATGACTGTGTCAGCACCAACACAGCAATCAGAGGACAGGCTGGAAAAATAGAGACTTTGAGGTTGCACTTTGATGAGAGGGCTCTAAAGTCACTTAGGAAATATTGTCTCACCCAGGCTCAAAAGCAGCTATTAAAAATAGTGAGAGGGCTGCCTGGGTGTCTCAGTTGTTAAACGTCTGCCTTTGGCTCAGGTCATGTTCCCAGGGTGCTGGGATTGAACCCCACATTGGGCTCCCTGCTCAGAGGGAAGCCTGCTTCTCTCTTTCCCACTCCCCCTGCTTGTGTTCCCTCTCTTAATGTCTCTCCCTCTGTCAAATAAATAAATAAAATCTTTAAAAAAAAAAACAAGACAGTGAGAAACTGGGTAGGTAAGCAGATCACTTAGGATTATGAAGTGGGTTTTGAACTTTTAAGCAGATATGATTATAAAAACCAGTTGTCTTAAAGCCGGAAATTCATTTTTATGAAGGGCAGTAAGTCCACTGAAGAACAATAAATCTCTGCCCACATACAAGTAGAGAAATAACTCTTTTTTTGGTCACTTTAGAAAAGCACTTTTCTAAAAAAAATATTTATTTATTTTGGGGGGTGCAAAGGGAGAGGGAAAGAGAATCTCAAGCAGACTCCCCACTAAGCGCAGAACTTGCCAGTGGGCTCCATCCCACGACTCTGAGATCATGACCTGAGCCAAAACCAAGAGTCTGACGCTCAACTGACTGAGCCACCCAGGTGCCCCTGTCATAAGCACTTTTGAAAAGTAAGCTTACAAGATTCCAAAACTGGTTTAATCTTCAAGTGATCAAGTGATTATTCTGAAGCCAAAGAACTAATGAAAATGTACTGAGAAGAGAGAATGCTCCAGTGTTTTAAAAATGAGGACAGCCAGTGATCCAAAAATATATTAATTTATACTTAATGGAAAAGAGAAACATCAGTAAGAAAGCGGGAAAAGAGGGAAAAAAACAGAAACAGAAAAGAAAAGGAAGTGGGGGCAGGAAAGAGAGGGGCAGGAGGGAGAAGAAGCAAACAGCAAGAGCCTGAAATGATGGATGAGCTACCCTCCGTGGTCTGAGTCTCAGATATTATACAGATCCTCTTGCCTAGAGAGATGCACTTTATTGGAACTCTGGGAGTTTGTCCAGTTGTATTGTTTGATCCCTCAGTTTCAAAGTTTCAACATATAATAAAGGCTATGTGTTCCTATTTTGCATTTTGAAATCAGGACCAGAACCAGAATCACTGGTATTCCTCAATTCAGATCCTCAATTATGTTTCTAGACTAACAGCTGAATTTTTTTATATGCCTTATAAAAATAAAATAGTTTCTGATGACTTTTGCTGCAGAAGACAAATTTAGAAGGAAAAAAATGAAATCTCAGTTGCAAATAGAAAGTAAAGATGTTCTATAGTCTGGAGAAATGGTAAGTTTTTAAAAATATTATTTCATTAGAAATGTGAGAAGTTAGGGGCGCCTGGGTGGCACAGCGGTTAAGCATCTGCCTTCGGCTCAGGGCGTGATCCCGGGGTTATGGGATCGAGCCCCACATCAGGCTCTTCTGCTATGAGCCTGCTTCTTCCTCTCCCACTCCCCCTGCTTGTGTTCCCTCTCTCGCTGGCTGTCTCTATCTCTGTCGAATAAATAAATAAAATCTTTAAAAAAAAAAAGAAATGTGAGAAGTTAGAGATAGCTTTGCAAAACAATTTGAATAGATGGAAAGTATTTGTTAAAGTAATCATTAGTGAAACTAAACTTTAATAGTTTCTAGTTGCCCTAGAAAAAATGTTCTGTCTTGGTATGGTACACTTTCATAGTATAATTCTAAAATACTCTGGCCTGTGTCCCTCAAATAAGAACACCTGCCGTTACTGAACAGCTATGGCAAAAATCCAAGGAGGCACGCCTGGGTGGTGCAGCAGGTTGTGTGTGTGATTCTTGGTTTTGGCTCGACTTGTGATCTTGTGGTTGTGGGGATTGAGCCCCAAGCTGGTAAGTGTGGAGCCTGCTTAAGGATTTTCTCTCCCTCAGGGTGCCAGGGTGGCTCAGTTGGTTGAATGTCCTACTCGGGGTTTCCGCTCAGGTTGTGATCTCAGGGTCCAGAGATTGAGCCCCGCCTCAAGTTCCCCACTCAGTGGGAAGTCTGCTTCCCTTCTCCCTCTGCCCATCCCCCTGGCTTGTGCACACACACTCTCTCTCTGAAATAAATAAATCAATCTTTTTTTAAAAATTATTCTCTCTCCCTCTTCCCCACCCTCTGCACATGCTCTCTCTCTTTCTCTCTCTCATATAAATAAGTAAATCTTAAAAAAAAATCCAAGGAAGAGTAGGATCAGACCATGTGAGATATTCTCCATTTATGTTTTCAAGAGGGAAGAAATGAGTGATTGCCTCCCAGCAGGAGCACCTATGATCTCATAGAGGTACCTATGTCCCTGTATAGCAAACTTCTCAGCAAAGTTAAATGTACTCATTGTCTCCATTGGCCCATCCATTCTTTCCTGAGCCCACTTTAATCCGAGTTTTGCTCCATATTCCACCTGTTCCCTTATCAGTGTCACCAGTTATTTCCCCTTTGCCAAATCCATTAGATCTTTTTCAGGTCTCATCTTAACTTGTCCTATCAATCAGCAGCTTTTGACATTATCTTTCACTGTCTCCTTGAAATATTTTTCTTTCAAGATTTTATTTATTTATTTGACAGAGAGAGAGAGCACAAGTAGGCAGAGGGGCAGACAGAGGGAAGGGAGAAGCAGGCTGCCCGCTGAGCAGGGAGCCCAATGCGGGGCTTGATCCCAGGATCCTGGGATCATGGCCTGAGCTGAAGGCAGCTGCCCAATCGACTGAGCCACCCAGGCACCCCAAAACATTTTTTTACTTGGTTTCTGGGTCACCACAAACTCTAGATTTTCCTCTTACTTCCCTGGCCTCTCCTTAGTCTCCCTTGTTGGTACATCCTCATTTCTTTGACATCTATATATTGGAGGGTTCCAGATCTCAGTTCTTGGTCCTGTTTTCTTTATTTCATCTATTTTATACCCTAGGGGACTTCAGTTGTTCCTGTGGCTTTAAATACTATCTATCTACTGGTGACTGTCAAATATATATCTATAGCTGTAGCCTTTCCCCTGATCTCCAGAGTCAAATATCCAACTGCCTATTCATCTTCCTCCCTTGGGTGTTTAGTTAGGCAGCTTAAACTGAACCATACAAAGCTGATCTTTTGTCCATCATCCCCAGGCTGCATAAATAATTACCCAGTTGCCCATGACAAAAATAGAAGCATCATTCTCTGATACTCTGCACTCAATCCATCAGTAGATCCTATCAGCATCTCCACTTCTATCAATTTGATCCCCGTCACCACCAGCTCTAGCCTGCATTATTGCCTCTACCCTTTCCTTCCATACATCATTTTGCTATACTCACAACTGTCCAGTTGCCTACCATTTTACTAAAATAAATGAGAACTTCATTACCATGGTCTACAGCCTGCCTATCTTTATGAGATCATAAAACCTTTCTCTTTCCTATCCTACTGGTCTTGCTATTTCTAGAACTACTGAGCTGATTACCACTTCAGGGTTTTTGAATGTGCCGTTCCTTCTACCTGGAAGATTCTTCTCCTGTGTCTTTTACCTGATTCGTTTCCTCACTTCATTGAGGTCCTTAATGCCACTTTCAGAGAGGCATTCCCTGACCACCCCATCTAAAAGGAGCCCTCATTACTCTCTTTCATATTTTCTTGTTTTATTTTTCTTTATAAAAATCAAAATTAGAAATTTTAATTATCTGGTATGTTTATTGTCTGTCTCCCACACCAGAAAGTTCCAGGAGGGCAGGTTTTTTGTCTTGTTCACTGTTGTATCCCTCATGCTTGGAAGAGGGCCTGGCTTTCAAAACTAATTGTTAAATAATGAATACATGATAGAAATATGTATTTGTTTTTGTTAGCATTCTTTTCTAGAATTGATGGTACTGTATATAATACCATATTTTCAGGTATTTACAGTTTATACCTCATGGACATGAAGGAATATACTGGTAGAATAACCTTGAAGTCATATAAACCGTGCTATGTTGGGGCACCTGGGTGGCTTAGTCGGTTAAGCGTCTGCCTTTGGCTCAGGTCATGATCCCAGAGTCCTGGGATCAGGCCGCTTCTGGCTCCTTGCTCAGTGGGGAGCCTGCTTCTTCCTCTTCCTCTGCCTGCTGTTCATGCTTGTGTTCTCTCTGTCAAATAAATAAATAAATAAAATCTTTAAAAAAATAAATAAAACCTGCTATGGTACATTTTGTATTCTGTTTTTGCTTAATTGGAGGGGGTGGGGCACACTCTATTATTTACTTTTGAAGTTGTTACGCGAAGTTAATGTTTTGAGTACACAGTGTTTGCTTGCTGACAAGTATTTGGGAGCATCTGGTAGTGGGGAGAAGGGTGTTGAACAAAAGAGATTGTTTTGCTAGTTCCAGAGAAGTGGTGCCTTTCAAGATACTGCATTGCTCTTCAGCTGTGACTTCACTTGAATAGAATGTAAGGTATATTTCATAATAACAATTTGACCTGTTCTAAAAAGTGGATGAAGTGGGTTCTTTTTTTTAAAGGGTTGTAAAAGCCTGTTGGTGTTTGTTTTTGTTTTTGTTTTGTGGGATTATAAACTAATAAAGCTCTGATCGGCTCAGATTAGGGACTGATTCTGAAATGTGTAAACTGCTTTATGAATTAACACTGTAAACCTGGGAGTTGGTATTGTAGCTCAAAACTGAATTCACTGGCTTTGTGCGTGCTTTAGGAAACTTGTTAGCTGGATGAACTCAGGGTGTCATACAGGAAAGCATCTTACAGAAAGAATGTTTTTTGTATACAGTGTTAGAATGTAATGTTGTCAAGGACACAAATATAATCATAGGTAACCAGTTGTTACAGTGGTATTTGTTAAAAAGAGATCCTACCTGTATTTCATTGGTCTACAGTGATTTTTATCATTCAGCACGTACCTAACGTATTTGTGTATTTTTGTGGGAGGTGACTTAACACTTGACTAGTGGCAAGTATGATGAATCTGTCTGATTCAAAGTTTTTTGTGTGTGTTTGAAAGTACACAGTCATTTTCAGCATTCTTTATGAATTACTCCACTGCAGAACAAATTATTTGCTAGTTATTATCTAAATTAAATTTGACTCACCACTAGTTCATATGCTGATTGAGCCATGTATTGATCTCAGCATGTTGTCAGGCCTCAGGATCTGGCAGGTTCCAGAGGTGCTGATTATGATGCTGAGTCATGGCCATACGCCAGAAGCTATGAATAGACATTTGTGCATGTTGGATAGTCTCCTTGAAATGAGATTAGTTATTCAGGAAGCTAGGCTTTTGAGTCACATCCTGAAACCGTTCATGGATACACAGCAGATTAACTGATGAAACAGAGTGGTATCCCAGGGATAATTTGTATGAGAGGAAATTTAGCTTTACTAAAGTGATATTAGTTGAAAGACAGTATTATATGTTAAAAGGGACATAGTCTGTAAGAATCAGATATACACATCTTCTCTTGCTTAAGTTACATGACCTTGAGTAATTGACTTAACTTTTCTGAGCCTCGAATGACTAATTTGTAATATTGGGATAATAATATAGTAACTATCAATGTTTGTGAGACTTAAGTGAGCTAATCCATATTGATGTGGTTTTAGAATATAGGTGAGGTTCAGTGGGGTGAAGTCCGGAGCCGACGACCAAGAAAGAATGCTTGAGATGTCTTTGGTGCAAAAAGATGGTTTATTAAAGCATGGGGACAGGATCCTTGGGCAGAAAGAGCTGCTGCACCGGGGTCTTGAGGAGTGGCAGATTATATACTCTGGGAATTGGGAGAAGTAAGGAAAAGGGAGGTTCAAAAGGATTTTCATAAGTTAAAGAAGACCCTCAGGATACTGGAGGACTGGCTATTAGGAAGCTAAGATTGTTTTTTCCTCTGGCAAGGCATTAACCTTAAGATAATTGGGAGATTCCTGGAAGAATGTTACACATTTCCCACCCAGGAATGGGGAGTGAGGGGAGGCTGCAGGATGTCAGCTTACTCTTTTCTCTTCAGCTAGCCCTCTGCTCCCTCATCACATATCAAGCATCTGGCACGGAGCTTGACACCTGGTAAGAGCTTAAAAAACTATAGTCCCTGTTATTATTATTTTCTAAATCCCCTGGCAAAGTTGGTGCTAGAGCCCAGATCTCCTAGTCAGTGTGCCTTCTCACTTAAGACCACGTAAATTGTTTCACCCACAGATGACATTTAAGCTTTTGCAATCACCCCACTTTTCCATTTTTCTCTCCTCAAGCTCTACTTCTCTATTTGCCCATTTTCTTTTTCCCCAAGCCCTATTCTTATTACTTTGGCTGGTTTTTTAGATTACCTTAAATAATGTGAATGGTAAGTATCAAATTTTGTAACACTGTTTTTTTTCTCAGTCTAATGGCAACATAAATGACATGGCCATACTTTGTGTTTTTTCAGAAGTCACTTCAGTGGCATTGCAAAACTACATTCATTAATTTTTAAAAAATAATTATTTGTCTCTTCAACTTGCTCACTGCCTTTATAAATGAAACAAGAACCTGTGGTCATTTCAGATACTTTGGAATAGTCTTTTTGTATTTCTTTGTCAAGGCAGAAAAGGAACTTTTCCGCAAAGCCATATTATCTAAGCAACTGCATTCTTAGGCTTGCAACATTTTTCTGTCCCTTACTACTTTTACCTTGCCTTTCCATGCAGATTGTATCAGCTGTGAGATCTTGTGCAAGTCACATCACTTCTCCAAGCTGCAATGTTACTGATTGTTAATATGTAATACCAACCTTATACACCTGCAGATTTGTTAAAATAATTAATAAGTTCTTTGTAAACTGTAAAAGATAAGCAAAACGCATGAAATTATTATTATTAAGGCAAATATCAGTAAAGGTAACTGATGGATCAAAAAGGGTGGTGAAAGTTGGAGGTTGATAGTAATTGTCTACTTAACTGTGGAAAGGTCAATTTTGCTGAATTAGTAGGAGCAAATGTGTAGGGTTGCAGCAAGTTATTTTCAAATTTTTTATTAGTAGCAAGGTGCTCAGAAGCAAACTCCTCCTATGCATTCAGAGCAACTTAACTCTTCTTATAGTACTTTCACATACATTGTCTCATTTAATCTTCAGCACAAATCTGCCAGGCTGGTGTCATTACCTCCATTTTATAGATGGAAATTGAATTATAATTTGCTTCTAGGAACATTAGTGGTTGAAGCAGGGCTGAAATCCAAGTTGATACTTACACCATTGTGCCTTTTGTTATGACAAGTTCTTCAGCTATATATCTATTTGTTTATCCAAAGATTAATTAGTCCTGTCAGCTTTTATATACCTTGCTGTAATACTAAATTTGCTTTAGATCCTTTTAGCCCCACCCATAACCTCCCCTGTCTTGTGACTTACAGAATCTGTATCCTGGCCTGCTGGTTATTTCAGGAACACCTATCTTTTTTTTTTTTTTTCCCCAGTGTGCTCGATCAGCAGACAAGAAGGGAAGTATTAGAGATTCTAATTAATGTCTCCAAAGTGAAGAAGAGAAAAAAAAGAGGACCTGTGATAATTCCTGTGATAATTGCCTATGATAATTCATTTCTTGGGAAACCATATTATTGGTAAGTACCTGGAGTTTCTCCAGTCATGCAAGGATTATCCTTGTCCAACTCCTAGAACAAGGGAATAATGTAGCATGGCTTTGAAGAGGTGGGGAAGTGAGGCTGAAAAAAGGAAATAGTTTAGGCTTGCCATTCCAAAGGAGATTCTCAGTGGGAAACTCTTTAAGCAATAGTGTTGTATGAAACTGAGTGGGTAGAAACAGGAAGCTGCCCTCCACATTGATTTTAGCAGTGGAAAATGCCTAGCCTAGTGATTGTCATTAAGGACTCTGGTACTAGACTGTCTGGATTCAAATCCAAGCTTCACCATTTATGGTCTGCATGACTTACAGGAAGTTGTTTAATTTCTCTGTGTCTCAGCTTCTGGTCTTTAAAATGGGAATGAAAATAGTACATACATCCAAGGCTGACTATGAGTATTATACAATATAATGTATGTAGAGTGCTTAGCACAGGGCAGTGCCTGGAATGCTGTTGAATGCTGAATAAATAGTAGGAGGATTGCTACTATTGCAGATATTATAACTTGTCACTTGCACCTCGTATCTTGGACAAGATTTACCTGAAATAGTATCTGGCCAAAAAACAAAAAACAAAACAAAACCAAAAAAAAGTGCTCTGTGAAAGCTTATTGAATTATTACTCTGCCAGAAATGTCATGACGGTAAAACTGTGTGGTGGGTTGATGGTTTAAGTGGTGAAAGTAGGTTGACCAAGGTTCAGGGGAGGCTTCTGGTAAAAGAGGCTCAGGACAGACTCTTTATAACAAGAAAATTTATTGTTTAGTCAGTGTAAAGGGCTCATTAGAACTGGTTTTCAGTCCTAGTTCTGCCACCAATAAGTTGTGTCAGTTTGGACAATTCATCTACCTCTCTTGGTATTTCCTCATTTTTAAAAATAAGGAGTTAAGGCCAGATGAGGCTGTTGTTAACTGTGGTTGTTAACTATGGTCTGGGGTCGGAGAGTATGAGTGGTTGTTAATTGTGGGCTGGGGGTGGAAAGTATATCAGAAACTTTTAAATTTTGCATGTCTGTGTTTTCATCTGCCGTCTTCACTTTGTCTTCAGGTCTCTTCCCCTCTTGTGAAAAATCCTGTCTTTCCTGGTAACCATATAGCATGTGAGGCACCTCATTGCTCAAGTGGCAATCGTGTAACCCAGAAGCCAAGGAAAGAGCTGTCTTCACAACCATTTGTGTGAGAAAGTCTAGGTGGGGCCCTAAGTGTATTGTAATTCAGGGAACTCCTTTCATAGGTTTATAGAAAAGTGACTCAGGAAATGACTATTCCATTTCCTACCTTTGCTTAAATGTGTTGGGCTGATCTAGGAAATATGCCATTTGATAGCCTGAATCAAATTTCAGTAGCCTATAAAAGAGTAGAAGCAAGGGATTTTTAATTCTCACCATTTGAGCTGCACATGACACAGGGCTATGAAAGTATATAAGGACAGATTGATATGGGGAGAGAACTTTAAGATCTCTCTGGGAGCATTTTAAGGGAATTCTGATAGGCCTCGTCCTTATTAGTAACAGGAAAGGATTTCTCTTTGTCAGACGTATTTGCTGCCTTAGATCCCAAAGTAACCAGTGTGTTAATCTCAATTCACGAGAGCAGCTCTGTGGAAGATCTGTTGACAGACCTACCTACTACTTATAGATGCTTTAGAGGACAGCAGTGGGTTTGCATGTGGGCAGGGAGGAATTGAGGAGAGAGATTTATTGGACCTCAGTAAGAGAAATGCTATTCTCTAATGATTTTATGAGACATAGAAAAAAATAGCATGGTGTGGATTCAGCCTGGCTAGCTAATTGAAGAAATGGTGGAGTCCCAGAGGAAGAGCTTTCATAATCCTCAAACGTGTGGGGTCCGGCATAATAGGGCGGAAGTACACTGGGTTAAGAATCATGTTTCTGGCCTACTTCCAGCTCTGTTACTAACTTGCTGTGTAATCTTGGGCAAGTCTGAGTTTTACTTCCCAATATATAGATGAGGCTGGGCTAACATGGTCTCCAAAATACATGCTGGCTTTAGTAGTTTGATCTCAGAACTCTATGATGTAATAATTGAAACCTACCAACGTTAGAACATTACAGATGGACCAGGTAGGTTGAAGAGGGTGGTGCAGGGGGAGAGGGTCTCCCCTGCTTAGTGAATTTATGTAGGAGAAAAGAAAGGTAATCACTGAATATTGAAATAGTAACCTTTACTCCTTAACTTCCTGTAAAATTGTTGGTTCCAGGAATATAGACTTAAAGAGAAGTATAGAACTGGGAGTAGTGATTTTTCTTTGAAAGAAGAGTGGTTGTTGATTAGGTATGTGGAGACATGAATCCTTTAAATTTTGGTCATACAACCAACATTCTTCAAGAATGTAAAGACTATTAAGTTGTATTCTATGACAGTGAAGTATTGTTTTAAGAAACAGGTGAAAAGTAAGATTTGCCCTTTAGAGAGGTCATTCTTGCTGTATGTGGTATGGAGGATGGTTTGGAGGCAGGAAAGACTGGATAATGAAATCCTGATGATAAGTTCCTCATCTTGGAAAGGGTAGTGATAATGAAGAAGTTGTATGGGAGAGGGAGAAGTTGAAGAAAACTGCCAGGTTTCTGGTTTGGGCAACTGGGCAGATGAAAATGCTCTTTACTGATACGGCAAACAGCAAAGGGTGGAACAGATAAAGAGTAGAGGACAGTGGTTTAATATTTATGGAACAAAAACAGTTCTGAGGTATCTGAGGCTTTGGTGTGGGTTCTGTGCTTTCTTAGTAATCAGATAACTTTCAAATACTTTTTAATTTCAGAAAAGAGTATCTGTATCAGTGTATTTACTTTGTTGCTAGGGCAGAGGGTTGCTATGGAGATTAATGATATCATAACCCCCACTGTGAACCAATAAGGACACTCTAGTGGGTCTGACTCAGTCTTCAGGATGAAGACTATTTGAAGTTATCCTATCCTGGCCAGCACATGTGTTGTATGGAAAAGACTCTGTATGTGTGTGGGGGTGGGGGGTATGAATGGGTACAGGCAGTTGTATGTTTGTATGTCTGTTTTGCTTTTTTTTTTTTTTTTACTCTTATAGAAAAATGAGCCTAGAATCCTCCCTTTCCACTTTATTAGTTCCAAACCTGATTTTTTCTGTTTCCATGGCTCAAAGGGGCACAGTTTTCCCAATTCCTGGTAGAAAGTACACAGAGTTTCCAAATGAGTTTTTAATCACATATAGTCATTTGGTTATTTTTTTATTTGAAGTAAAATACAGTTAAAATGTTGTATTTTTCCTTCTTAGAGTGGAAATTTCAAAGTATTGAATCTTGGAGAAATGGCTTTCATTCATTTGGATATCAGATGTCTCTATACCCTACTTATTTGCACAGCATTTGGCTCTGTGCCTTCAAATGCTGAGATAAAAGGTAAACCAACAACGGAGTAGTTTTAAAATTTGGGATACTAACTGTCTTTTCAACCTACCCCTTGGAAGTGCATAACAAATAGTTACTGGAAATATTTCAGGAAGTTCATACACAAAAGATATGTCAGCCTCACATCTAAAGTAACTAATGATAACAAACATTTTACAGGATAAAAGCCAATCTAAAAGACACTTTCCATACCTTTTTGTATAGTCTTCTAAGAAATAGGTTAATTATATGAAGCCTCATTGCCTGATACTCAGATAACTGGAAACTTTCCTTATTTGCCATTCTTAACTTTTGAGACAATTAGATAAATATGGAAATATATACAGAGATTTAAAGTAAAATTTAAAAATAATTACAGAATTATTAAATCATGTCTAATGAGTTTTTCTTATTGCACAAGGTAATCAGAACAATGCATTTCACAAAGATTTGTAACCATAAGAGTTGAAACAACAGGATTGCCATTTCATCCTCAATAGAGACCTTCTTTATTGGTACCTGGTGGGGGTCCCATGTCAAATCATAATTTGTGCCACAATTTCTTTTTGTAGATTCTTTTCTTCACCTCAGTAAGTATTATGAAGTTAGGCATTAAAATGAACAAATGGGCAGAAATGAAAGGAAATTATTAGCAGAATGGCAACATGAGGGCAGTACTATAATACTATTAGATTTGCTAGTAGGAAAATTTATAGAATTATTTGTTTGTTTGCTTTTTAAACCACCGGTTGGGAGAGCCATTGCTGTCCACTGCTCCCTCCCCACAAATAAAATGGCTTTTTCCTGATGCCACTCTGCTGAGCTGCCTGACACTTTTTCTTAAGTCCTTCCAATGAGTGGCCCTGGTTTGCCCTGGGATAGCTCTGAACTTTAGAGGATTCAGTTAACCAGAATGAAGTGACAAGATCTGCTTGTTCTAATCCTTAAGGTGTTTAGCCATAGTAGTCATATTTTACATTTTCTATCCCTTTTGTGTTATGTGCATATAGTAAACACTGAATTAATACTAATTGGTTCTTGCTATTAACGAGATTTACGTAATAAAGTGTTCCCATTCTAGGCCAAATTCTGGTCTATATATAACCACAGAGATAGCTCCATGTTGAATTGCCTGTTTCTTTGAAAACTTAGTACCTAGATAGGCAAAGTCATATTTGCATAAAGCAGTAATCTAGACTTTATAACAGCTTTATTGATATGATTTCCATAGCATAAAACACAGCCTTTTAAAGTGTACTGTTCAGTGGTCTGTAGTATCTTCACAATATACTTGTGTAACAGCCTCAACTACTCAATTCCAGAATATTTATATCCCCTCCTCCAAAGAAATCGAATATTTATACAGCAGTCATGTGTTATTCTTCCTTTCCTCCAGCCCCTGGCAACTACTAATTGACTTTTGTCTCTATGGATTTGCCTATTCTGGATATTTCATATAAATTGGTCTTATGTGATCTTTTGTGACTGGTTTCTTTCAAATTAGCTTAATGTTTTCAGCGCTCTTGCATGTTGTAGCATGGATCAGTACTTCATTCTTTCTTATGGCTGAATAATATTCCATTGTATAGATATACTACAGTTTATTTATCCATTCACCATCTGATGGACATATGGATGTAATCTAGATTTAGCAAGTTTTGTTATAAGATACAGGAAAAAAGTAAAAATATCTTATTGATTTTATTTCAGTTAATCCTCCTGAGAATTTTGAGATAGTGGATCCTGGATATTTAGGTTATCTGTCTTTGCAATGGCAACCTCCACTGTTTCTGGATAATTTTAAAGGATGTACAATAGAATATGAATTAAAATACCGAAACATTGATAGTGAACACTGGAAGGTAAGTAAAGCATGTACTTGCAATTCTGTGTGATAACTAGGACCTTTCTTATAATTTTTGATGTCACTATCCACTCTTATTCCTGTATCTCAATAGCTGTTATTTTTTTTTTTTAAGATTTATTTATTTGACAGAGAACACAAGTAGGCAGGGCGGCAGGCAGAGGGAGAAGGAGAAGCAGGCTCCCCACTGAATGGAGAGCCCGATACAGGGCTCGATCCCAGGACCCTGAGATCATGACCTGAGCCAAAGGCAGATGCTTAACCAACCGAGCCACCCAGGTTCCTCCTCAGTAGCTACTATTAAGAAATATCAAGCTGCCATGCCTGCTGCTATCTCCTATGCATCCTGCCACATCTATTTTTACCCCATCCAGTATTAAGACTACCATTAAAAGTATAGGAAAAAAAATTTGGTGCCATGGAATATGGACTTGAATAATACATACAGATTTTACTGTAGTTTACAGTTACTTACATACCCGTATAAGGATCTTATATATGCTATTGGACCGTAAGCTTTTTCTTTGTAGGAATTAAGCCTTATTTATCTTTGTACTTGCCCCACAGAACACAGGATAGTTCTTTGCATATATTATAGTAAGTGTTCAATGAAAGTTTATTGACTTATTAGCAACATAGTCAAGCATGTTCATTCAAAGATTTCTGTTGTATGAGGCATACTGTTATCTTCCTCATTCAGTTTAGGTAGTTTCAAGAGACAATTCTTTTCTTTTCTTTTCTTTTCTTTTCTTTTCTTTTCTTTTCTTTTTCTTTTCTTTCTTTCTTTCTTTTTTTTTTTTTTAAGATTTTATTTATTTATTTGACAGAGAGAGAGACAGCCAGCAAGAGAGGGAACACAAGCAGGGGGAGTGGGTGAGGAAGAAGCAGGCTCCAAGTGGAGGAGCCTGACGCGGGGCTCGATCCCAGAACGCCAGGATCACACCCTGAGCAAAAGGCAGATGCTTAACGACTCAGCCACCCAGGCACCCCTCAAGAGGCAATTCAAATACAACATTTATTGAGCAACATTTTCTGCCAGGCACTTGGCTAGGTATCAGGAATACAAGGATATATAACATAATTGTAGTCCTCTGGGAGCTCACAGTTTGTCTGGCTTTCTCCAGTTACCTCCAAGATTTTACTGTATATAATTCCTGAAGAGTTCAAGTGATATTTGAAATGTGATTAGATCATTTGTCATGTAATATGCATATGGTATCTGAAAATTATCTCTTGATTTCAAGTTTGTTATGGCTCAAGTTCTTGCCATAGAGACTCTTTTCTTTTTCAGAGTTTTTTGGGGTTATTTTTGGTTTTCTTTTGTTTTGTTTGTTGTTGTTGTCATCATTGTTTGTTTGATTTTTTTTTAAAGATTTTATTTATTTGACACAGAGAGAGACAGCCAGAGAGAGAGGGAACACAAGCAGGGGGAGTGGGAGGGGAAGAAGCAGGCTCCCAACGGAGGAGCCTGATGTGGGGCTCAATCCCAGACCGCTGGGATCACACCCTGAGCCGAAGGCAAACGCTTAACAACTGAGCCACCCAGGCGCCCCTGTTTGTTTGTTTTTAAGTAGGCTCTACACTGAACATGGGGCTTGAACTCAGGATCCCAAGATCAAGAGTTGCATGCTCTACTGACTTGGCCAGCCAGGCACCCATGGGGTTATTTTGAATAAGATGTTAAGATTCTGGGGCGCCTGGGTGGCACAGCGGTTAAGCGTCTGCCTTCGGCTCAGGGCGTGATCCCGGCGTTATGGGATCGAGCCCCACATCAGGCTCCTCTGCTATGAGCCTGCTTCTTCCTCTCCCACTCCCCCTGCTTGTGTTCCCTCTCTCGCTGGCTGTCTCTATCTCTGTCAAATAAATAAATAAAATCTTTAAAAAAAAAAAAAAAAAGATTCAGATGATCTCATCAAATGATATAATATGCAGAAATGAGCTCTGCCAGGAATATATCTAGGACACTGTATCAGATAATCATTAGAAATTTCTTAGATATTGGGAACATTCCAGGGTGACTTCTTAGCCCTAATAATATGGCTCATGATGCTGTCACTGTTTATAAGTTTGACTTTGTCTCATCTTCTTATCAAACAGACCGTCATTACCAAGAATCTACATTACAAAGACGGGTTTGATCTTAACAAGGGTGTTGAAGCAAAGATACACACACTTCTGCCAGCCCAATGCACAAATGGATCAGAAGTTCGAAGTTCATGGTCAGAAACTGCTTATTGGACATCACCAGAAGGTTAAAATTAAGCTCTCTTTTCATATTTAATACTGTCAGAACAATCCATACCAGGCATAAGGCCCTTAACCCTTATTTACCAGATTGTATGTATAAATGAAAGTGTGGCAACAAATAGATTCTTCTTAGGAGTGTGTGACTGGCCTTTTGGAATCCTTTAAATCAGCAAACAAATTTGGCGAAACCTGCATCTTATTAGGTTAATATAGTCCCCAGTTTTGAGGTCATATTAGTAAATATGTATGTGAGTATTTGCTCAACTGCTTAGAGCATTCTAGAATTATTTTGTACCTTTGCATCTGTTTACTACCTTTAAATGAGCCCTCAGAGTTTTTGATTTTTATATGCCCCATTACAGGGAAGTGATTTCTAACAATTTCCTTTTGGAATGTTCCTGATTATATATTAATTGCTAAATGAAATAGAGAGATCAAAAGAAATGAATTAAAATTGCATAGCGATTTCCCAAATGATTCATCACCATGCCTTTCAAGCATTCACAGTTCATTCATTCCGTAGGAAATCTGGAAACTAAAATTCAGGATATGGACTGTGTATATTACAACTGGCAAAATTTACTCTGCTCTTGGAAATCTGGCATGGGTGTCCATTTTGATACCAATTACCAATTGTTTTACTGGTAAGTATTTTTATAATAAGAATTCCATCTTAAGAAAGTATCTATAAAAACTAATTTATAGTATAAGTAACTATATTTTTACAAAATTAAATTTATTATTTTTCAGAGTTGAATTTATGATGAAGGTTGCTTACAATTATTTGGGGTTTTCAATGGGAGTAAGTAGGTTTAAGCTGCAGCTACTGGATGATATAAAGATGTAGCTATGGGTGATATAAGGAATGCAACACTGTTCCTGTACTGGATTAAATTTTGTATCCTTTAGATATATAGGATTATAACCTAAGAAGTTTTGGCATATTTTAAAAACGGGTACCTAATAACACTGGATCCTTTTTCTGACTTCCCTTTTTTAACTATCACTGAGGCTTTTAAACTTAGAGCCATCTGAATCTTCTATCTCCTTCATTCCTTCATCGTTTCATGATAACATTGAATACTGCATTCTCACACCAAGGTTGCACATCTGTTCTTTACTTCCCATCTCTACTATAAGAACTCTACTGTAGGCTCACCTCATTCCACACCTGGATGACTGCCGTAGTTTCCCAAACAATGGTGTCTGCTTCCAGTCTCTTCCCTTCCTATTCGCTCTGCACCCTGTAGCCAGACTTATCTTCCTATATTGCTATTTTCATATATCAAAAACTTCCAGAGGCTATTCATTGCCTCCAGGATAAAAATCTAGTCTGGCATTCAAATTTCTGCCTCACTGTATCACTGCTTTTGCAACATTACCTTCTACTATCACCAGTGTGAGTGTTCTACTCCCGTTATGCCCATCTCTACGTTTTTTTCTCATCCATGTTACGATCTTTTATGCCTTTGTGTGCATTACTATCTGAAATGCTCTCTGGCCTTCTCACCAACTCTTACCCATCTTTCAGGGGCCATTTGGTATTCAATTTCATTAACTCTTTACTGATCACATCAACTTCTCTTCAGTTTTTCTCTGAACTATTACTTATTTTAGCTCTTAATTCCGTGTCCGGATGGCATTTAAATTTTTGTCATGTATGTGTGCTTTGTCTGCTCCCTTAAGTTTTTAAGAGATTGATGGGCATGAACTGTTTCTTACATTTCTCTTCACTATGCTGTGCTATGTCTATAGTAGATCATCACAAAATATTCATTAAATGAATGAAACAAATGAGAGTATTGGTACATTGATAAATATGTATCAGAATTTATGCATTTATTAAGTAACATAAAAAAGCAAGAGAGGACAAAGTGTTACTCTTTGTGTTTCAGGCCCAAATTATCATGGATTTTTTCTTTAGACAAATCATAAGATATAAGTGATAAGGCATAAGCTATTAAGGATACTGAGAACTGGGTTCTAATGCCTGCTCTGGCATCATTGAGTTTGGTGGTCTTGAACAAGCAGTTTTCCTTTCTGGGGTCTCAGTTTCTTCATCTGGAATTGGCGGGTCAATTTCTACAGTCTAATTCATTTGTTCATTAATTCAACAAATATTAAGCAATTATTAAATGACAGGCACTGTTCTAGATAAAAAGGCCAAAAGTATGAATAAGACAAAGTCTCTGCCCTTTTATATATTGTAGTTCTTATTTAACATAGCTTTATCCTCATCTTAGTAGTGAGGGATAAATATTGACATTTCAGGAACTGGAAAATAAGGGTGCCATGAGGCTTTGCACTGGCACATAGTAAATCTGGGTAAAGTCAAGCCTAGAACTCAAGTCTCCCAAACATAATCAGGTGAATTAACCAAGAGACTGTAACTTTGCAACTCTGCCCAAATAAATACTTGGCTACTTGAAAAGGGAAATTAAAGCTTATTATAGAATGCTTATATTTTTTTCCCTCTCTCTAGAACAAGTATACTGCTGGCAGCAATAGCATTAAAAAATAAGGTATATTTTCACTATCATAAAGTTCTTTTTTCACTCCCCTCAGGCAAATAAATAACAACTTGGGGTGAAAAACAAACAAACAACAGAAACAAACTAAATATTGGCATAGTGAATTCAGTAAAGTCTGGCTGTTTGTATCAGCACCTGATCAACTGCTAGATTGGCCTAATTTCAAAAGGGATTTTGGCTGCTTTTACAGATGTCACATTTTGCATTGCAAAGTATAATTTAGGAAAATAAACCAGGCATTTGTGCTTTGAAAATCAGTAGGGAAATCCACCCTAATTCCCATTAGCTTTATTACTGGAAAGAGGTTAACTTTCAATGATATGGCAACATTTCTTGGCTAGGAGAATGGGAAATTAGATATTTGCTTGCCAGACAGCTATTTTTCTTTTTGACCCCTCTGTTGGCTTTTCTGAGGCTTATCTCTTGATGTGTATTATATCTTCAGAGGACTTTCATTCACTTTATTACACATAACAATATTTTGTAAGTCTGCTTTTAGATGTGCTTTCTTCTAATATAAATTCTCCAGTACAATATAAAAAACGCAGTATCACCCAGCATTATCTATATAAACCCCAGGTTTTCTTAATAGAAATCTTACCCTTTGATTCTTGTGGGTAAGTCAACATAACCTAAGTACATGAGTAAGAATCCTTGCCTTATCTTTGATATTTTGTAAAGACTCCCACCAGATTGTAATCTCCATGAAATTATGGACTATGTCTGCTTGCTTTACTATTGTATCCCTAGCACATAGCATAGGATTTGGCACAGAGTTGGTGCTCAATAAATATTGCATGTTATTAAATGATTTTTTTATTTACTTGGTATCTTAAGATAATTGAAAACTGAATACCACGATACTTTAAGATATTGGTAAGCACAATTCTTACAGTATTTCTTTTTACAGGTATGAGGGCTTGGGTCGTACAACACAGTGTGCTGATTACATCAAGATTAATGGAAAAAATATGGGATGCAAGTTTCCCTATTTGGAGTCATCAGACTATAAAGATTTCTACATCTGTGTTAATGGGTCATCAGAATCCCATCCTATCAGACCTAACTATTTTATTTTTCAGCTTCAAAATATAGGTGAGTTCAACAACTTCAAAATACTTCTAGTTTAGGCCATTTACAACCACATGGAAGAGAAGAGATGGAGACAAAGATATAGAGAAACTTATGGAAATGCAAAGCCAGAAAAATGAGGGCCAAGAGAGGGTATGAAGAAGCTCTAATTAAATACAAAAGTACAGGAATAAGGAATTGAATGAAGAATAATTTTTTTTAGAATTTTTTAGAATTTAGTTTATCCCTCAGCTTCAAAGATTGCTGTAAAGTATTTTTGTCTAGTGTTAATGATGGAGTAATTATAGAATCCCTTATTCCCACATTTCAATAGGTCAATGGTTGGATATTCTGAGTTCTTAGTTCTAACAGTTACAATAATGACAGGTTTTAGAGTCAGCCATACCTGCATCTGAATCTTGGATTTACTACTTTCTAGCTGTATGACTTTGGGCAAGTTACTTTTGATGTCTGTTTCAATTTCCTTATCAGTAAAATGAGGATAATAGAGGACACTTCATAGATTTATTGTGAGACATGAGTGAGGTGTTTTTTTGTTTTGTTTTGTTTTTAAGATTTTATGTATTTGAGAGAGAGAGAGTGAGCAAGAGAGAGCATGAACAGGGTGGTGGGGGAGAGGGAGGAAGGAGAAACAGACTCTGCTGCTGAGCAGGAGCCCAATGAGGGGCTTGATCCCAGGACCTGAGCTGAAGGCAGATGCTTAACCAACTGAGCCACCCAGGCACTGCCATGAGTGAGTTTATGATGTGACATCCCTGGTTCAGTGCCTGACACATCATAAGGTCTAAATGAGAATTAGCTATTGATAAAAATAGTAGTAGTAATGGTTGTGGTGGTTTTTCCTAATGCTACCAAATGGAAAAATGACTGTAATGATATGGATCTTCTAACTTTTCTTTTGGGCTTAAATATTTGTCAAAATGTGACTTACCAAAATTTAGTTTCCAAAATAACCAAGTTTCTCAATAAACTAATCTTGGTTGGCAAGCAACTTTGATTTTAATTCACATTATAGAGATTAGTCTTGACCCACCCAATTTATCTTAGAAGCTTCTCTTATTAGCTGTCCCTAGCTTTTGATAAGAGCTACTGCTAAACTTAGTGACCTCCATGTTGAAATGCCTTCCTTTTGCTTTTCAGTTAAACCTTTGCCACCAGAGTATCTTAGTCTTACTGTGAAGAATTCAGAGGAAATTAACCTGAAATGGAGCATTCCTAAAGGACCCATTCCAGCAAAATGTTTCATTTATGAAATTGAATTCACAGAAGATGATTCTACCTGGGTGGTATGAACATTGCATTTATTTGGGAAAATCACAAACATAGCCTTTTATTTTTTTTAAACATAGCCTTTTGAATAAAATAAGCAAACATGAGAACCAAAATCAGTTGCTATCCATATGAGGAATAGAATATGACATGTATCTTAGTATAATTTCCGGAAAACAATATAATGTAGGGGACAAAAGAAAGATGCTTGCTTGTAGTCTGAAAGCATAATCAGTCATACCAATTTTAAAGCTACATTAGGACTTTAGAGATAATGTAGTCATTTGTTTCTAATATTGTGCCAACAAATTAAAGTTGCCAAGTGTAAGTATGAGATGGATTATGATGAGGCCTTAGGTGAAAAGAAAAGGAAAAAATACAAACGTAGAAACCACTTCTTGAGAAACAAGCATCAGGTCAGAATTAGACTCTGATGGGGCTACTTGAATTGCTTGTAGTGCAGAAGGGGGGCTGACGGAGGAAGTAGGCAATGATTGCAAGACTCTTTACCCCCTAGCAACAACAATGTGATGATGCCTTTAGCCCTACATTGTTATATGTTATTTTTATTCATTGGTTTCCAACTTAGAAAGTGTTGGAGACATGTAGGTGAGCCATTAGTTCTAATCAATTAATTTCATATACGGGTGAGAAAACTGGGAGTTGAATTGATTTACATGCCCCAAGGAAGTGAATTGACTTACAAATTACTCCGCTATTCCCAGTCTACTACATTATGCTGGCTCCCAAGAAAAGTCGCAACAAAAGAGAAGCTGTTATTTTGGATGAGAAATACTGTTCAGTTCTTTGAAATGCAAAACTGAGGCAGTTTCTTCAGTGATTTTTTTTTCCCCTTTGAGATCATCCAGCCTTGTGTATTCTCATATCTGAAGAAGTTTCATGCTAAGCCCTGAGCACTGTTACACAGCTTTTACGGCAGTTAACCAAAATAAGGAGAGAAAAAAAAAAAAAGACTATGTGTATGAACTCTATAGTTTCCATAGAAGTAACATTCACATGATGGCTCCTTTTGCTAACTCAGTATATGTAGCATTTTCCAGTTTATGTAATCTGAGAAATCTGACACTAATCCAAATACTGGGTATCATAAACACTAAAGCTATCTAGGCGTTTTGCTCTGTCGCATGAACCTTTACTACAGGTGATCCATTATCACTATAGAAAAATTTTGTAAGTAAGGAAGGGAAGGAAAAAAAATGAAAAAAAAAACCAAAAACACCCCACCATACAGAGAGAGAATCACTGTTAAGATTTGGTATATAGCTTTCTAGTCATTTGATATGTGTATTTTAGGTAACAAAATCCACTACAAAAGTGACAAATCAAATGGGATCTATCTAGCTGCAATTAGATCAAATAACAGCATCTTATTTTTTACTTGGCTTTCAGACTACCACAGTTGAAAATGAGATACAAGTCACAAGAACATCAAATGAAAGCCAAAAATTATGCTTTTTGGTAAGAAGTAAAGTGAATATGTATTGCTCAGATGATGGAATCTGGAGTGAGTGGAGTGATGAACAATGCTGGAAAGGTATGAGATAAGAGCAGTAACTAAATAGCTATTTGCTAGCAAATTTATTTTCTTTCAGTGTATTTTCTAATTATGGAAATCAAAATGCTTTTGCATATAGTCTATAAACAGAAGATAAATTAGCAAGCACCTCAAACATAGATTTATGGAAAATATATTCAGTTTTAACTAGGAGTAAACTAGTTTAAGTAAGAATCTTGTTATAGTTCTCTCATCAACATTCTTGTTTCTCTGGCTGTTGGTAAAGAGAATATGCTAGTTCTTTTTTGGGGAAGCCTATTTTAATCAATATTTTTCTAGACTCTCAATTTTGAAGAGAACAGAAATCTTAAAGCAAGGATGGGTCAGCATACACTTGTTTTTGAGTGTCTAGTACTGTGCCTAATGAGTATTTTTCTAATTAATATATCATCATGAGTAAAAGCAATTCCATTCACTTCCAATTCTGATTTAAAGTGACTTATGATAGGAGCCGAAGGCAGATGCTCAACCAGCTGAGCCTCCCAGGTGCCCTGAAGTTGGTAAAATATTTTTAAAGGGAAACTAAGTATTGTCTATCAAATTATAGAAATAGGGATTGGAGGTTAAGATGGCGGAGGAGTAGGGGACCCCTTTTTCAGCCGGTCCCCTGAATTGAGCTGGATAGGTACCAGACCAGCAGGAACATCCACGGAATCAGCCTGAGATGCAGGAAGATACATCTGGATCTCTACAAATGAACATCTCCAGCGCTGAGTATCGAGGTACGAAGCGGGGAGCCGTGAAACCGCGCACAGATATCGGAAGCTAAACAGAAGGGGGAGGGAGCCGCCGTGTCAGGGCGCCGGGAAGCGGTAGCCACCTGCAAGGGGGAGCGGACAGACCGCGGACCCGCACGCTTGAGACAGCAGGCTGAGAAGGGAGCTCCGGGAGCGCACGCGGGACGGCTGGCGGTTGGCGGGCCACCTGCACGGGGGAGCAGGCGGACTCGCGGACGGCACCCGCGAGACAACAGACTTAGAACGCGAGCTCCAGGAGCGCGCGCGCAGGGCGGCTGGCGGGCCACCTGCACCGGGGAGCGGGCGGACCGCGGACCCGCACTCTGGAAACGGCAGACTGAGTCCGTGAGCCGGGAGCGTGCACCACCAAGCATCTCACGGAGCTCCGGAGCTCCGGTGTGCTCACTGGATCGAGGCTGAGACCGGGAGCTCCGGGAGCGTCCGCGGGGCGGCTGGCGGCTGGAGGGCCACCTGCACGGGGGAGCAGGCGGACTCGCGGTCAGCACCCGTGAGACACCAGACTGAGACGGGGAGCTCCGGGAGCCCGCGCGGGGCGGCTGGCGGCTGGCGGGGTTGGAAACACAAAGGACAGAGACGTGCCGGCCCTGGAAGTGAGGGCTGGGACGCCGGGTGTGGGGCGCACAGCCCGGGATGCTGCAGGGTTGAGCAGCACCAACAGAAACAGAGTTAAAGTGGCCAGAACATCAGTGGAGAACGATCCGCGATCCCTCTGTTCTGAGACAGAGGCTGAATTTCAGCCGCTGCTGCTCTCTCAGAAGAGGCATAGCAAACCGCCAGGGAAAGCCGCCAGAGAACAAAAGCCCGGAAATACCGGCTCACAGGGTGCCCATCCCCATCCCCCCTCGCAAGGGACACAGAGACTCTACCCAAACAGGGTTTTCTGAGTACCGGCAGGCAGGCCCCTCCCCCAGAAGGCAGGCTGAAAAATCAAGAAGCCCACAACCCGGAGCGCCTGAGTGGCGCAGTCACCAAGCACCTGTCTTCGGATTAGGGTGTGATCACAACGCTCCGTAAGGAGTCCTTCATCGGGCTTCTCCACCGGGAACCTGCTTCTTCCTCTCCCACTCCTCTGCTTGGGTTCCCTTTCTTGCTGACTGTCTCTCTCTCTCTCAAATAAATAAATAAACTCTTTAAGGAAGAAGCCCACATCCCTAAGATCTCTATAAAACAAGGGCGCACGGCCTGGGTCCCAGTCAACACTTGGGCTCTGGACAACCCTGCAATCTCTCTTCATCAGAATGACGAGAAGGAGAAGTCCCCCCCAGCAAAGAAAAGATAATGAGTCTGTGGCCTCTGCCACAGAATTGGCCTCGGCCACAGAATTAATACATATGGATGTATCCCAATTATCAGAAATGGAATTCAGAGCAACAATGGTCAAGATGATGAGTAAACTTGAAAAAAGCATCAGAGAAAGCGTTGCTGAGAATATAGAATCCCTAAGGGCAGAAATGAGAGCGAATCTGACAGAAATTAAAAACTCAGTGGGCCAAATACAGTCAAAACTAGAGGCTCTGACGGCCAGGGTCACCGAGGCAGAGGAACGCGTTAGCGAATTGGAGGATGGGTTAGTAGAAGAAAAAACGAAAATAGAAGCTGGTCTTAAAAAAATCCACGCCCACGAATGTAGATTACGGGAGATTACTGACTCTATGAAACGATCCAATGTCAGAATCATCGGCATCCCTGAAGGGGTGGAGAAAAACAGAGGTCTAGAAGAGATATTTGAACAAATTGTAGCTGAAAACTTCCCTAATCTAGCAAGGGAAACAAGCATTCGTGTCCAAGAGGCAGAGAGGACCCCATCCAAGCTCAACCAGGACAAACCTACGCCACGGCATGTCATAGTGCAATTCGCAAATATTAGATCCAAGGATACAGTATTGAAAGCGGCCAGGGCAAAGAAATTTCTCACGTACCAAGGCAAAGGTATCAGGATTACGTCAGACCTGTCTACAGAGACCTGGAATGAGAGAAAGGCTTGGGGGGGCATTTTTAAAGCTCTTTCAGAGAAAAACATGCAGCCAAGGATCCTTTATCCAGCAAAGCTGTCATTCAGAATTGATGGAGAAATAAAGACGTTCCAAAATCGCCAATCATTAACCAATTTCGTAACCACGAAACCAGCCCTACAGGAGATATTAAGGGGGGCTCTATAAAGGTAAAAAGGCCCCAAGAGTGATACAGAGCAGCAAGTCACAACCGATACAAAGACTTTAAAGAGAAATGGCATCATTAAAATCATATCTGTCAATAATCTCTATCAATCTAAATGGCTTAAACTCTCCCATAAAACGCCACAGGGTTGCAGATTGGATAAAAAGACATGACCCATCCATTTGCTGTCTACAAGAGACTCATTTTGAACCCAAAGATGCATTCAGACTTAGAGTAAGGGGATGGAGTACCATCTTCCACGCAAATGGACCTCAAAAGAAAGCTGGAGTAGCAATTCTCATATCAGATAGACTGGATTTTAAACTAGAGGCCATAGAGAGAGATACAGAAGGGCACTATATTATTCTTAAAGGAAGTATTCAACAAGTGGATATGACAATTATTAATATATATGCCCCCAACAGGGGAGCAGCAAGATACACAAGCCAACTCTTAACCAAAATAAAGAGACATATAGATAAGAACACAGTAATAGTAGGGGACCTCAACACCCCACTATCAGAAATAGACAGAACACCCTGGCAAAAACTAAGCAAAGAATCAAAGGCTTTGAATGCCATACTCGACGAGTTGGACCTCATAGATATATATAGAACACTACACCCCAGAACCAAAGAATACTCATTCTATTCAAATGCCCATGGAACATTCTCAAGAATAGATCATGCTCTGGGACACAAAACAGGTCTCAGCCAATACCAAAAGATTGAAATTATCCCCTGCATATTCTCAGACCACAACGCTCTGAAATTGGAACTCAACCACAAGGAAAAACCTGGAAGAAACTCAAACACTTGGAGGCTAAGAACCATCCTGCTCAAGAATGACTCGATAAACCAGGAAATCAAAAAACAAATTAAACAATTTATGGAGACCAACGAGAATGAATACACAACGGTCCAAAACCTATGGGATACTGCAAAGGCAGTCCTAAGGGGGAAATACATAGCCATCCAAGCCTCACTCAAAAGAATAGAAAAATCTAAAATGCAGTTTCTATATTCTCACCTCAAGAAACTGGAACAGCAACAGAGGGACAGGCCTAACCCACTGACAAGGAAGGAGTTGACCAAGATTAGAGCAGAAATCAATGAATTAGAGACCAGAACCACAGTAGAGCAGATCAACAGGACTAGAAGCTGGTTCTTTGAGAGAATCCATAAAATTGATAGACCACTGGCAAAACTTGTCCAAAAACAAAGAGAAAGGACTGAGATTATTAAAATTATGACTGAAAAGGGAGAGGTCACGACCAGCACCATTGAAATTGCAAGGATTATTAGAAACTTTTATCAACAGCTATATGCCAAAAAACTAAACAATCTGGAAGAGATGGAGGCCTTCCTGGAAACCTATAAACTACCAAGACTGAAACAGGAAGAAATAGATTTCTTAAATAGGCCAATTAACTATGAAGAAATTGAGTCAGTGATAAACAACCTTCCAAATAATAAAACTCCAGGCCCAGACGGTTTTCCTGGGGAATTCTACCAAACATTCAAAGAAGAAATAATACCTATTCTCCTAAAGCTATTTCAAAAAATAGAAACAGAAGGAAAGCTACCAAACTCATTCTATGAGGCTAATATTACCTTGATCCCCAAACCAGGCAAAGACCCCCTCAAAAAGGAGAATTACAGACCGATTTCTCTAATGAATATGGATGCCAAAATCCTCAACAAGATCCTTGCTAATAGAATCCAACAGTACATTAAAAGGATTATCCATCATGACCAAGTGGGATTCATACCTGGGATGCAAGCATGGTTCAACACTCGCAAATCAATCAATGTGATACATCATATCAACAAGAAAAGACTCAAGAACCATATGATCCTCTCAATTGATGCAGAAAAAGCATTTGACAAAATACAGCATCCTTTCCTGATTAAAACCCTTCAGAGTGTAGGAATAGAGGGTACATTTCTCAATCTCATAAAAGCCATCTATGAAAAGCCTACTGCAAGCATTATTCTCAATGGGGAAAAGCTGGAAGCCTTTCCCTTAAGATCAGGAACACGACAAGGATGCCCACTCTCGCCACTATTATTCAACATAGTACTAGAAGTCCTTGCAACAGCAATCAGAAGACAAAAAGGGATCAAAGGTATCCAAATCGGCAAAGAAGAAGTCAAACTGTCTCTCTTTGCAGATGACATGATACTCTATATGGAAAACCCAAAGGAATCCACTCCCAAACTATTAGAAGTTATAGAACAATTCAGTAAGGTGGCAGGATACAAAATCAATGCCCAGAAATCAGTTGCATTTCTATACACGAATAACGAGACTGAAGAAAGAGAAATTAGGGAATCCATCCCATTTACAATAACACCAAAAACCATGCGTTACCTTGGAATTAACTTAACCAGAGACGTAAAGGACCTATATGCTAGAAACTATAGATCACTTTTGAAAGATATTGAGGAAGACATAAAAAGATGGAAAAATATTCCATGCTCATGGATTGGAAGAATTAACATAGTTAAAATGTCCATACTACCCAGAGCAATCTACACTTTCAATGCTATCCCGATCAAAATACCGAGGACATTTTTCAAAGAACTGGAACAAATAGTCCTTAAATTTGTATGGAACCAGAAAAGGCCCCGAATCTCCAAGGAACTGTTGAAAAGGAAAAACAAAGCTGGGGGCATCACAATGCCGGATTTCGAGCTGTACTACAAAGCTGTGATCACAAAGACAGCATGGTACTGGCACAAAAACAGACACATCGACCAATGGAACAGAATAGAGAACCCAGAAATGGACCCTCGGCTCTTTGGGCAACTAATCTTTGATAAAGCAGGAAAAAACATCCGGTGGAAAAAAGACAGTCTCTTCAATAAATGGTGCTGGGAAAATTGGACAGCTACATGCAAAAGAATGAAACTTGACCACTCTCTCACACCATACACAAAAATAAACTCCAAATGGATGAAAGACCTCAATGTGAGACAGGAATCCATCAAAATTCTAGAGGAGAACATAGGCAACAACTTCTATGACATCGGCCAGAGCAACCTTTTTCACGACACATCTCCAAAGGCAAGAGAAATAAAAGATAAAATGAACTTATGGGACTTTATCAGGATAAAGAGCTTCTGCACAGCCAAGGAAACAGTCAAAAAAACTAAGAGACAGCCCACGGAATGGGAGAATATATTTGCAAAGGACACCACAGATAAAGGACTGGTATCCAAGATCTACAAAGAACTTCTCAAACTCAATACACGAGAAACAAATAAACAAATCATAAAATGGGCAGAAGATATGAACAGACACTTTTCCAATGAAGACATACAAATGGCTAACAGACACATGAAAAAATGTTCAAAATCATTAGCCATCAGGGAAATTCAAATCAAAACCACACTGAGATACCACCTTACGCCAGTTAGAATGGCAAAGATAGACAAGGCAAGAAACAACAATTGTTGGAGAGGATGTGGAGAAAGGGGATCCCTCCTACATTGTTGGTGGGAATGCAAGTTGGTACAGCCACTCTGGAAAACAGTGTGGAGGTCCCTTAAAAAGTTAAAAATTGAACTACCCTATGACCCAGCCATTGCACTACTGGGTGTTTACCCCAAAGATACAGACGTAGTAAAGAGAAGGGCCATATGCACCCCAATGTTCATAGCTGCATTGTCCACAATAGCCAAATCATGGAAGGAGCCGAGATGCCCTTCAACAGATGACTGGATTAAGAAGCTGTGGTCCATATATACAATGGAATATTACTCAGCTATCAGAAAGAACGAATTCTCAACATTTGCTGCAACATGGACGGCACTGGAGGAGATAATGCTAAGTGAAATAAGTCAAGCAGAGAAAGACAATTATCATATGATTTCTCTCATCTATGGAACATAAGAACTAGGATGATCGGTAGGGGAAGAAAGGGATAAAGAAAAGGGGGGTAATCAGAAGGGGGAATGAAACATGAGAGACTATGGACTATGAGAAACAAACTGAAGACTTCAGAGGGGGGGGGGTGGGGGAATGGGATAGACTGGTGATGGGTAGTAAGGAGGGCACGTATTGCATGGTGCACTGGGTGTTATACGCAACTAATGGCATCAAACTTTACATCGGAATCTGGGGATGTACTGTATGGTGATTAACATAATATAATAAAATAAAATAAAAAAAAATAAAGTGACTTATGATAAAAAAGACATTTAAATTAAATAACAATATAAACTAAAAAGCTTTGAAAGTGAGGCAAAATATTATTGTGCTTTACAGTATACTAGCTTTATCAACAGAAATTGCTAATAATTGTTCAAAAGTGAAGGAAATTAACTCAGCATTACTTTGTCAGGTATATAGATATGTAAATACATATACAGATACAGATACTGTCATCTATCAATCATTCATCTCTTTTCCTATTGTTCCATTTTAATAGAATCCCTGTTTGACTGTTATCTCACTATTATATTGATATTGTTATCTTTCATTCATCAAATATTTATAAAGCACCTAATATGTGTCAGGACTTTTTCAGGCATCAGAGATATAACAATAAAAAAAAAATCCCTGTCCTCACAGAATTGATATTTTATTCTCATATTGAATAGAGATAAGCAATAAACAAAGAAGCTAACTGTATCATATAATCACTAAGGGCTATGAAGAAAAAACAGGTAGAAAGGGAGAACTCAATTAACCAAGAGATGTATGGAATCAGAAAGAACACACACTGGTTCTGTTATTTATTTTTGTCACTGCTATAAGATATCTGGAGACACTATGGAATTGACATTGAGAAAATCATATCCTGAATTATATCTTATCATTAGTCAATGCATAGTTTAAAGTGGGTATGGTGAGTTTTTAGCCACGTTCTTTTTTTCTTTTTTTAAGATTTTATTTATTTGACACAGAGAAAGCACACAAGCAGGGGGAGAGCCAGAGGGAGAGGGAGAAGCAGATTCCCCACTGAGCAGGGAGCCCCACATGGGGCTCGATCCCAGACCCTGGGATCATGACCCGAGCCGAAGACAGACACTTAACGAACTGAGCCACCCAGGTGCCCCCTTTAGCCACATTCTCAAAATAATACATCCTTTATGTGTATTACATACAATCTTTAGTGCAATATTGATGTCCGAGATTTATTTTGCCCTGATGGGTATCTCCTGGTAGAATCTTAATAACTCTGAGATTAGGAAGAAAGAACTTCCTGAGATACATGTGGTCTTAGCTCCTTAGGAGATTACTTGAATGTTTCAAGTAATAGAAATATAGGACAATACTTTCTTTTGGAAATGAAAATATATCTTCTTTAGGATTGATTCCGTGTGTAGGGAAAGCAACCGGAACCTCAAAGAAGTCTGCTTTCCCACTGTTAATTTTGTATGCCAAAAAGCTTACACATTGGTCATTTCTATGGATTATATCCTTGCAGATCTTAATTGAGCTAAACATACAAACTTGGTAATTTTTTAGTGGAAAATAAGATCCTAAGGGAACAGGACAAAGAAAACGATGGGGTTGAGGGTAGGTTTGAGTGTAGGTATGGGCCTAGGATTTAAGATGTTCTGTAGTACTTCAAAATAAGTGGAAGATATTCATTTTGGAAGGACAAGTTTTGTCTACTTTTTAAGTTTGTGTAGTGATTGCTCACTTCTTGCTATGCAGGGGAACCATTAAAACTTTATCCTAAAAAGAAAAGAAAAGAAAAGAAAAACAACCTCATCTCATTTAGTCTCTAAAATGTAAAACAACTTTAAAAACGTGACCTTTAACGACTAGCTCCATTATTCACACAGGGACTTTTATAAAGACCAGTGTAGGAGAGGAAAAATGTTACTTCTACCCTTCTATGTCCTTTGGCTGGTCTAATAGTTAACTTGGTATATGACAGACTAACAGGAGAAAAACAAATTTAATTTTGTTTGTATAGGATCCCATAAAAATATGAAACTCAAGGACAGTCAGGGCTTATTATATACCATCATGAGTTAAGAAATGGGATAGGGGCCTGGAGCTTCTAAGGGGAATAGGACTCATGGGACAATAAGAAGAGCAGATGTTTGGTAATTAGATGTTTGCCCTACCATGCAGATGGGTCATTCAGATAAAAGTTATCTTTGGTGATAGTTCCCTCTCTGAGGCAGACCCACTATCTAAATTCTTTAGGTAGTTAAGAGAGAGGTAAGTGTTTTTCTAAAGACTGCTGGAGCTTGATTGTCTTCAGCTCAAAATAATAGCCAATGTGGCACATTTTGATTCATGTATTCTGCTCCTCTTCAGTCTTGCCTTTGAAACTTCCCTAAGAAGTTTCATAGCCAAGAAGCAGTTTAGTCAAATAGTTGTGTCTCATTTCAAGAGTTGGTGATGCAGGCGGGCTCCAAAAGTTAGGTCTATAATGCAAGCAATCAGGTATTTAAGAAGAGGGACTTCTGTGGAAACAAACAAAAAATGGTTAGTATTTGGGGAAGATTGTGATTTCAGTTTCTGACTTTTGAAGGCAACCAGTCAAGAAGATTTCTAGATGTAACTGCTTAGAGCATCTTTAGATAGACCAAGGGCAGGAAGTGGCAACCTGATAGATTTTCCTGGTTTGCAGTTTGAGTGTCTCTAGTGATCTTTCTCAGTAGCCCACACTGCAATAGGCATAAAGATTGTCTATACATGAGCTGTTGTGTTGATTTCTTCGAAGTTTATATCGAGTTGTTTAGCTTTAGCTTACAGGGCTTCAGGATAAGGGATTTTTTCTTCTCATTGATTCCAAGGCAGAAGGGTGAGAGAACGTTGGAAATGTTAGTTTGGAGGGTCGTACCCATATATGGAAGGAAACTAGAAGAGTTCAGGATATAGTCCATTTTATAGGTAGAACACAAAGCCTCAAAGATAATTAACAGTACTAGAATTTGATATCCACAAAGGTGTATTGCTAAAACATAAGTTTCCTCTCTATAGTCAACTCCTTTTTTTTATCAAAGAGAACCACAGTAAGATAAATGTGTTTGCAAAGTCTAGTTTCAATAAACTTGGCCTCATTATTTACATAAGTGCAGCAAGAATAGTGATTGATCATATAGGCTCCTCTAAATCTGCATTGCTGGAACTTTTCATTAGGAATCTCAGATTGGATTTTTAAAAGCCTCTGGAGGCTAAGAATTCAAGCTGAATTCTCATCATTAGACTTTACTTGCACTACCTATAGATTTGGATGAATTCCTCTCTTCTTGAGGTTCCTCAAATTTTCTGAGGTTCCTGAACCTGCCAGGAAGTGACCTTCCTTACTTACCTGGTAATGCTGCCAGGAACCCTGTAAATAAGGCACCAGGCTGATTTTTTTCCAAGGGGCTTTATTGCCCCCATAAAGTCCACCTTAGTTCCTTAAAACTGTCTGATGATATCTGAGTCTATGTAGATCTCTCTCAAATATGACATTGTAGTCAAAGCTTTAGTAATATAACCAACATTTTCAATGTGTCCTGTTAACAAGGAGGACAGCTTCTCATTGAACTTACACAAATATTGCCATGAAATAAGAATACTCACTCCCAGTTCTGGAGGGATCAGGTAGGGTGAAAAGTTGTTCCATTTTTGTTCACAAAGATACACTTTACCAAGTTGCTCTAAGATGTAGGTAGTTCAAGAGAAAAAAGTTTCTTCGAATCTGGAAAAAGAAGCCATTAAAAAGCCAGCGAAGTTTCAAACAAAAAATTTTTTAAATTGTAATTGTCCTCATCAGTTCATTAAGTCCCATGTATTTAATTCTTTTTCAGCTTTAATCTAGTTTTTTTCATTAGTTCTGGAAATTCTTCTCTAGTTCAGTTTTATGATCTTAAAGTTATCAGAAACCTATTCTTGTCAAAAGTGCTTTCCTTGAATCTCCTTGAAGTCCTTTTTTTAAAAAAAGATTTTATTTATTTATTTGAGAAAGAGAGCATGAGCAAGAGAGCACAAGCAGGGGGATCAGCAGAGGGAGAGGGAGAAGCAGAATCCCCACTGAGCAAGGAGCCTCATGTGGGGCTCCATCCCAGGACCTCGGGACCGTGACCCAAGCCAGAGGCAGCTGCCCAATCAACTGTGCCACCCAGATGCCTGGAAGATGAAGTACTTTTAAAGGAATACTCTTGCAAAAGCATATGAGTAAAACAGTAACTCTGTAAATGAAAAAAGTTTTTAAAAATCCTTATTGAGTTAAAGGTCTGATGAAAGTTCTTTACAATGGAATTGACAAGGAAATTTGATAATTTATGTAACATACAACATTTTAAGATAATAACTGGAATTATGACTGACAATCATTATACCAAACATGCCACATTTCTAGGAATTTCACATAATTTTGGAATACTTATAATACTAACATATATCCACACAAATATAATCTAGGAAGTTTCAGCATCACTTATTTGGCAATGCTTCCCATGTAATTACATAGCAAATAAGCTTAATTAGTTTAACATCTCACTTTTTATAAGGAGAAAGAACATATCTTTGGGATGTTCCAGAAACTCTCGAGAAAATCCCCAATTTCTGAGTCAGGACTTCATTTAGAATTTGATTTTAGGAAGTTTGTCAAAAATATCAAAAGGTTTGGACACTTGACTAAATAGGATCACATATCATTATGAAACAATATTTAATTATTTATTTGACCAAAGTGACAATAAAGTATTTCAAAGGCAAGTACAGAAGGTTACATAGTTATTAACAAAACTTTCCTCTTTCAGTATTGAGGAGATCCAGTTTTCTTAACTGTTGAAGACCAGACATGAAGCACAGGAAATTACTTAGATAAAACACAAAATCTTCACTTTCTAGGTAAACTACTTAAAAGTTAAGAAAAAAACCTTTTATAATCTCTTATCAAGAGCAGGTCAAGAGTCCAAGAAAATTTTGTCCTTTTAACAGATAAAAGAAAATTAAGTTCCAGTTTTATGTAAGTGCATTACTGATTTTAAAGCTTAATTTTATAACCCCTGTAATAAACTAATTCTATTTTAGCTAACTTGAGCACACAAGGCATGATTCTCTTTTTTTCTTTCTTCCCAATTTTCTATATAATTTGTCCTTTATTTTCTTCTTTCTGCTTCTGCAACAGCCAGTTTCACTTTAGGATAAAATTACTTTCTTTTGCCTCAACAAAAAATGCATCTCCATTCCTCATAACTTCTCTTACCAAAAATACATATCCTACTTTCCTTGCATGCAGAGGTGTTTTCCTTATTATTTCTAGCAGCTTTAATTACATATATTAATTAGAATTCTTAACCCTTAGAAATCTTAATTTGTAGTGAAACTAAGAAGTAATTGTGAACTGTATGTTATGCCAGCATTCTTTAGATGGAAAATTTATGAATACAGTTCATAATTTCTAGAAACATATGTTTCTTCACAATATAGTCTTTCAGTATAACACAAGACATGCTCACCAATGGACCCAAATATCTTAGTTTCTTTGTAATAGTGTTTAAGAAACAAAATTAAACTGTGTAAATTTGAAGATCTAATTGGCTTTTGTAAGATTTATAAATTGAGCAGCAACCAATTTAGCAAATAGGAAGGAGCTCTGAGGAGCTGTATGAAATGGAAGGCTTTTATAGGCAGAAGGGGGAAAATCATGGATTATTTCTGGAATGATCACCTTTCTTTATGGGATGAAAGGGGTCAGGGGTCTACCAGGCAGATTACCTCACTAGTACTGATCAGGTAATGCCAGACACTCGATAAAGGTCATGTCCCTGGCAGAATGCTGAAACTGTAATTAAGTTAGATATTAAGTCTTAGTTTGCTGGTGTGGGGCTTAGTGATTCCATTTTGAACCTATTGTCTTTTTCTTTTAACAACAAGAAGTAAAAAGATTAATCTATGTTCAGTAATTAATGTTTTAGTATTTTATCTTATTTAAAAATGATTTTTTCTTTTTTTAAAGAATTTATTTATTTGTATGAGTAAAAGAGAGAGAGCATGAGCAGGGAGAAGGGCAGAGGGGCAGAGGGAGAAGCAGACTCCCCACTGAGCGGGAAGCCAGATATGGGGCTGGATGCAGGGCTAGATGTAGGGCTCCATCCTGGGACTCCGGATTATGACCTCAGCTGAAGGTAGACACTTAATGACTGAGCCACCCAGGTGCTCCCAAAATGATCTTTATTTATGACTATATTATGGGTATTTAGAGCTATCCATCATTTAACTTAACTTAGCAAAACTTTAAGGCTTTAGGTTACCAAAAAGATCTGGGGAAACCGAAAATTTCACCTAAAAACTCTTATTTCATAAACATCTATCTAATTCACTTGTTCTCAACAATTACGTTTAGATTACTCACAAAAACTTGATGAGACATTAAACAAAGTCAGCCATGATCTCAAGCCATTTTTTCATGCTGACAGATAACTCTTTTGACCTTTAATAAGCCTTGGTAGAATAAAAGAATTATGCTTAATCCTGATAACTCTAAAGACATGCCTGTTTTAATTAAACCAACAAACTTGAAGTAGCTTTAATACCCAATATCTTCCCAGATCAGTTAAATAGAATTCTTTCACAAATTAATTTTGTCAGCACTATCCGTAGGCAGAAAAATACCTTACAATACATATATATAAACACACACAAGCAGGGGCACCTGGGTGGCTCAGTTGGTTAAGCATCTGACTTCAGCTCAGGTCATGAACTCAGGGCCCTGGGATCCAGCCCCAGTACGGCTCCAAGCTCAGCAGGGAGTCTGCTTTTCCTTTTCCCTCTGCCCTTCCCCCTGCGTGTGCATGTGTGCTCTCTCTGTTTCAAAAAATAAATAAAAACTTTAAAAAAATCTATAAATATACAGATAGACAAACAGAACTTATAGCTTCCATTTAAAAATTACTGCCGTTGAATCAGGTACAATAATACAAATTAATATTTGTGAGAAGCATTCATCTTAAGTTTCAAATGACCTTTTCCTTTTTGTGTTCTTCTGATAAGAATTACTTCTCTGAAGTTTGTACTTTAAAGAGATGACCTAGATGCACTCACAATACTTACAAGCCTTTAGACATAAAGAGGGGAGATTTGGGGAGTGATAAAAAGGAATAAGTGAACTTTAAACTACCTCTACAGCTGCGTTTCTAGTTCTGTAAAGATTTATAAGATAAAGACAGTTACTCTCAGTTTCTCCAAGAATTGGATTGCAGCCTAAATGATATCATAGGTTGATCCACCCAGTCAAGTACTTTATCTTCAATTTGCCTTTTAATACCAGGGATATTTGGAATGTTTTATTAAATCCTTTTACAAATGCTTCAGAAGGTTTTTCTTTCTGGGTGCATAATTTCATTTTAGTTTAGGGAAGGAAACCTAAAAAAATTTCTTTCAGGCTTGGTATATCAGCTTTCAATTTCTGACCAACTTCTGACCATAGAGCTACTAAAAAATCCTTTGGACTATCTTGTCAGTTTTCAGCTAGGACAAATAGTATTTCTAGTGGTACTTAACAACCCCCACTTGGGTGGAAGAGGGGCCCCAAAGAGGATGCAAAAGGTATTACCTTCCCAAGATCCAGAGTCAGTCCCAAAGATAGCCAAAGGAAAGAATCAACCACCTGCATGTCCCAGGCATATAGCTATCTCTGGGAAAAAAAATAAATAAAGGTTTTTAATTAATTTTAGTTCTAGTTTCCCCTGGCTGTTTAAGGAAATAACGTAGCAGTTTACCAGAAAATCCCTCAGGGTCTCATCAAACTCTGGGTGGGGCCCATACAGGAACCTTCCCTTTAAGGATAGATACGAGGGCATTTGAGTTGATGTTGAAGAATTTGCACAGGGCCTTTATAAAATCTGTATAAAACTTTTAAGCAAAGGCCTTCTTTCTGAGTGTACAATTTAAACTTGGACCAATTCACCTTTGTCGTGGGGTTGGAGGGAAGCATCTCCTGTTGCTTCTATCAGCCCCTCCTGTTGCTTCTATCAGCCCCTGAACATTGGCCATCAGCTGATCATTTGTAGGAGGACCTAGGAGAAATTCTGGTCATCTGTTTCCTGGGGGGGGGCAGTTTTCTCAGGGAACCATATGATTTGTCTCTTAACTGCTATATCCCTGTGGGTGGGAAGAACACCCCTTAGTGTCTAATAAGGTCCTTGTGAGTGGGGGGGTTGAACGGCCACTAATCTTTCCAACTCCTCTCTAAATTGGTATGATCTTCTGAAAGTGAAGGTAAAGGGGTTTTATCATTTAAAAGATAGGCTGCTGTTCATGAGACATGAATTCTTTGCAGGCGGGGTCCAGGATATACCTGAAAAGGACATCGTGTGGGAAGGCCTGAAGCTGGTAGAGCCTGATTAAAGTGTCCTGGAAAGTAGAATTTATAAGGGATAGCAAAGTGAGCCCCATCACCCTTCTTGGGTGCTTCTGCTAAAATCACTTCCTAGCTTGCAGCATTTACACAAGTAACCCGTATACCCTGGACCTGGAGATCAGGCAAGAGTGTTCTCTGTAAATGTTAGAGGAAAAGGGAAGCTGAACTAGGCAAATGGAGCCAGATTTTGAAAAGGAGAATTTACATTGGATGTAGACTTTAATTTTTTTTCTAATTTTTGTCCCTTCATTTTGTTAGGGGAGTCCCTAAGTCTAGCCATTATTTTCCTTTGTGTCCCATTTTTAATTTAGTTTTTCCGCAGGTGTCAATAGGATGAATGCTCTCTAAAAATTTTAATCTAGAAGTCCAATTCAAAAGTCCATTGTCTGACCATTGATAAGGAGAGTGCAAAACATGTAGACCTCACAAGATCCAGCCTAAGAAAATGAAGACCTTTATTATCACAATGAGACAGTGAAGGTTGAGATGGCAAAGGCCCCTTATGGAATGGACCCCTTCCCCTGACAGCTGGCAGAGTCAAACAAAGAAACCTCACTCCAGACCTAGTTTAGCCCAAGTTCTGGTTTTTAAGTTGGACCCAGGCCTAACTCCAGTCAGCTCAGATCCACAGCCTGTTCAGCTGTCTTCCAAATACATACTGGTACATGTACCCTTTGGTTGGCAGAATATTTTCAGTGCTCATAAAGCCAAGCTCTCAAATTGTAGAAAGTGACAAGGGGAAACAGAGGAAAAGGATCAATAGAAAACAAAAGTACTAATACCAAATCTTTACCAGACGTACTATACCCGAGGAACTTGTTCCGTAAGTATTTCCTCTTGCTAATCTAAATTTAGAAAAAGAAAAGGACTCTTACCACTCTTGCTTTCATGAGACTCTGTAGACAGAGATCCAGGAGACTGACATAGTAAGAATTCTTGCCAGCCAGTTAAAGTTTATCCTGCTGAATACGCTCACTGTTGTGGAGGAAAAATGTTCCTTCTAGTCTTCTAGGTTCTTTGGCTGCTCTAATAATTAAAATGACATAAGACAGGGGCACCTGGGTGGCTCAGTCAGTTAAGCGTCTGTCTTCGGCTCGGGTCATGATTCCAGGGTCCTGGGTTCGAGCCCCGCATCAGACTCTCTGCTCAGCAGGGAGCCTGCTTCTCCCTCTCCCTCTGCCTGTCGCTCTGCCTACTTGTGATGTCTCTCTCTCTGTCAAATAAATAAATAAAATCTTTAAAAATAAATAAATAAAATGACACAAGACAGATTAACAATAAAAAAATTTAATTTCATACAGGGACCCCATGGAAATATGAGACCCAAGGGCAAGTAGGGCAGTTGAGGCTTGTATGCTATCATGAGCTAAAGAATGGGATTGGAGCCTGGGACTTCAAAGGGGGAGAAGGGTAATTCACAGGACAATAAGAAGAGATGTTTGGTACAGTAGATCCCCCTCTTATCAACAGGGGATATGTTCCAAGACCCCCCAGTGGATGCCTAAAACCATGGAGAGTACTGAATCCTATATAAACTGTTTTTTCCTATATAATCTATGGTAAAGTTTAATTTATAAGTAGGCACAGTGAGAGATTAACAGCAATAACTAATAAAATAGAACAGTTATAACATATACAGTGATAAAAGCTATGTGAGTGTGGTCTTTCGAAATACCTTATTATACTCAGTGTTCTTCTTGTGATGATGTGAGATGATAAAATGCCTAAGCAATGAGATGAAGTGAGGTGAATAATGTAGGCCTTATGACATGGCATTAGGCTACTAATGATCTTCTGATGATACTTCAGAGGGAGGAGCATCTGCTTCTGGACTTCAGTTGACCACGCCTAACTGAAACCATAGAAAGCAAAACCATGGATAAGGACGTGGAGGTGGGGGGGGGACTACTGTAATTAGATGTTTGCCCTGCCATACAGATACATCATTCAAATAAAAGTTGTTTCTGGTAATAGCTGTCTCTCAGACCAGGCCATCTAATCTAAGTTCTTTTATGTAGTTAAGGGAAAGATAAATGTTTTTCTTGAGTCTGCTGGGTCTTGATTGCCTTCAACTCAAAATAATCCCCATGCCAATGTGGCATATTTTCTGGTCGTATATTCTGCTCCCTGTCACCAGCTCTTGCTCACTATAGCGTTAGGTGATACAATATAAAGCTTTGACTCAGTAAGAGTTAAGAGGTAAACAAGACCTGTTTCTCTAATCACTTAGCTAATATTTTATCATTTTGTTATGAAATTTCACAAGGTCAAATTTTAAATAAAATCATATCAGAAAATAAGAATTGAGCTTTGGGGAGTTGTTTCTCTAAGTGAAATGAAGAGATGTTAGCAGTTTAATAAAGTAATTGTTCTATATACAAAGTGCACAGATGAAAGCAATGCTATACTCAAACACAACTGGTATCTATGCACTAGCAAATATGGCAGATGTTACCAAGTTTAACTCAGTTCTTCACCAGTTACCAGTTTATTTGTAAACTAATTCAGTTTCAAAAATAATTGTAAACATCTAACCTTTCCCCTTTTTTCGTGATTTTTAATCCTAGGTGACATATGGAAGGAAATCTTAATATTTTTCCTGATACCATTTGCTTTTGTCTCATTATTTGTTTTGGTAATAACTTGTCTGCTTTTGTATAAGCAAAGGGCTTTACTGAAAACGGTAAGTTGTGTAACATACTGTTTAGTCTGAGATAGTGAACAAATAAATGTTCTGCATTTAGAACTGATGGACCTATGTTTTATAATTTTTCCTATAAACTGTGGGTGTACAATTAATGTTGTATGGATTATGATGATGTCTTCAGAAAATACAATGATTTAAAAAACCCTATAAAACTAAATTTGGAGGTGGATTTACTTTTGTTGAAATATAGGAATAATGCTTTAGAATATGAAACACTATTTACCTCTAGATTAGGGAACAATATCAGGAAAGAGTTACAGGAGAAAAGCAGGATTGGGAGGAGAGTGACTTAAACTGGATGTAGATTAGTATGTCACAGACAAAAATCACAAAAATTGAAAAAGATAGTATCTGCACTCCAAGAGCTTATACTCTAGTTGGGGGAGATAGAATCCATAAAAAATATAACCTGTACTGTGAGCTGTTTTCAGATGATTCGTATTTGAGCTGTACAGATGTTATAGAATTTCAGACATTGAAGGTCACTACTGATTGGTGGGCTTTAAGGAGAAATTGTGACTGGAGAAAAATATCTTAATACCAAGTCTTTTAAAGATAAAGGGAAATTTGAATGTGTATGAAATGTTTTACTTTTTTTCTCTGCTGAATGCTTTTTTAAAATCTATTTCTCTGAGTTACTGATCTGAGTTGAAATAGTTTGTGTTATTGTTGACTATTTGTTAATAATGGAGCTCTTTTTTTAATTTCAGATCTTTCATACAAAAAAAGAAGTCTTTTCTCATCAAGAGACATTCTGTTGACTCATTAACTTTCAGTCTTATGGCCAAATGTTAAATATGAGTCTTAAGCTGAAGCTTTTCTCCAAATATTGAATAAACCTTATTTTAAAAGCATTGTTGTATTTAAATAGGCTTTAGTATACTCAAACCCTCAACTAGTAGTACATTTTCTGGATTCTATTAATAGGTCTTTTCCTCATTAATATATGGTCAGGGTGCTACACATAAAGAAGTCAAGGGTTGGGTCAGATTCTATTCACTGATGTGTTAATAAAACAATGTGATTTTATAACTTGCACTAAGCCAGAAATGTTGAATCCTGAAAGATGAGATTCTAATTTCTTTTTTAAATTGTACTTGGGATGAATGTATTCACCGTAAGTTGTTTGGCTTTAAAAGTAACCTGTGGAGAGGGTTAATAAGAAGTGAGAAGTTTTCACTATGGACTATGAGAAACAAACTGAGGGCCTCAGAGGGGAGGAGGGTGGGGGATTGGAATAGGCCGGTGATGGGTAGTAAGGAGGGCACGTATTGCATGGTGCACTGGGTGTTATACGCAACTAATGAAGCATCAAACTTTACATCAGAAACCGGGGATGTACTGTATGGTGACTAACATAATATAATAAAAAAACACTAAAAAAAAAAAAGAAAGAAAGAAAGAAGTTTTCAATACATTCATAGTCTAAATGTGTGCTTTACATTTCATGAAAAAGGTGGAAGAAATGCAATGCATAGAAGGCTGAAAAAAATAAAATGAGTATAGAGAGATCATATTTGAAAAATGCAGATGTCACAAATATGCAGTAAAAGCTTGGGAGTTCCCTGTACTAGTTGGCAGGCAGCATCTCCTACTTTCTGATGGTGTGATTTTTTTTTTTTTTTTTTAAGTTCAGGAACCAAAAGGCAGACGCCTTTTAAAAGTGCATCCAACTTTCAGACTAATTGATGATTGATTTCTGGGAGAGAACGTGACAACCTAAGTGTAGAGAGTTGCTTTAAAACTTAGGGAATAGGGGCGCCTGGGTGGCACAGCGATTAAGCGTCTGCCTTCGGCTCAGGGCGTGATCCCGGCGTTGTGGGATTGAGCCCCACATCAGGCTCTTCTGCTGTGAGCCTGCTTCTTCCTCTCCCCACTCCCCCTGCTTGTGTTCCCTCTCTCGCTGGCTGTCTCTATCTCTGTCGAATAAATAAATAAAATCTTTAAAAAAAAAAAAAGAAAAAAAAAGAAAAAAAAAAAACTTAGGGAATAATGACCTATATATTACAATCAAGAGCTGAGTTTTAGTTTGGACCAATTTCTGTTTAATATTATTCAGAGTGTTTCTTCTCTGTGGTCCATAGACCTATAGAGTAGGGATTTCCTGGGAGCTTATTAGAAATGCAGAATCTCAGACCTTAACCCAAATCTACTCAATTAGCAATCTGCATTTTAAGCACTTCCCCAGGTGATTCATTTGCATATTCAATTTGAAAAGCACTGATATATAGGCGCATTTTAGAATGAAAAGGCTTAAAATAGTATAATGAAGAGATAAGCCCATGAACTGGATAACCACAACTTTGACTATTATTGGTAGTGACCATTTTTCTCTAAAAGGGGGAAAAGAGCTAAAACTGAGGTGTAAACCAGAATACCATCCTCTACTGTCACTTGTAATCTATGACAGGTTGCGCACCACTTCCCTAAGTAGACCTATCCCTATTAAACATTAAAACCCCCGTGGTAATGTATAATATGTACTCTCAAACCAGGTCTTGCTAAAGATGTTTTTGATGCATTGAGAGGTGTTGGGGAGGAAGGAGGAATGTGGAGGGAAAAGGTCAAGGCTAGACAGGGAAATGGCAGTCAACCACATGAGTGGGTCTAAGGGAACTAGTATTTCAATTCCCCTCTTCAGAGCTGCATAAAAATCTCTACTAATCAAAAGATTTCTGGAGTTCCTGCCATAAACCTAGAAGTCCCTACCAGAATTGCCCTAATAAACTGGATATGACAACAAAATGACAACAAATCTGGACAAAAGGCCCTTGCAAAAGGACCCCTGGAACTCCTGGCCTGCTAGCTGTATAGGTTTATTAACCTTTTGATAATATGACTCCAAATTTTCTGAAATTGAATTTTTTAAAGTCCTTTTTTTTGCATTATGATAGAATTTTAAGATATCAAATATTTCCCAAATGCTCGGTATACAGACAGTACTCTAAGTTACATTCCCCCCTCTCTCACATCTGACTTCTGTCACCTAGGGCTGCCCTATGCCCTCACTTAGAAGCCTCTCCCTAAGATCTCCCAGAAACACCTTTAATAACCTTTAAATAACACCTTTCATAGCAGGAGTTCCCTAGGATCCTACTCTAGGGCAAAAATGAGTGAGGATGACTTCATGATTATATGTCCTGGGCAATTACAAGGTCCCTATGCTTGGGGGCTTGGAAGGACCTCAAACGTGATTTAGTGATCATCTGCTGTCACCATCTTGAAATTCCTAATGAGTTTTGAAGAAGGAGCCCCATATTTTATTCTTCACTGTACCCTGTTAATTATATAACCACTCCTGATAGCCAGCATCAGTTCTGATTAGACTGCTCAGGTTGTACATAAAAACATCCATATTCCAGTTTTTGACTATGATTTTTCCTCAGGAGGGGTTGGCCACCAGCATTACTTATCCTTTCCAGTTCTGTGTTGCAGAAGCTCTCTTGGCAAGGAATGTTTGAGGCTCCCTCCCTGCACCTAGCTCCCATTCCCAAGCACAGCAAGCTGAGAATACTGGGTTCCAGTAATCTTCACCCCAGCTTCCATGTAGGGCTGAGGTCCTATGCTGAAAGGGACAAATGAAGAAGACCAGAGATGCCCCTTCCCTTCCTGCCCCCCAGTCCAGAGTCTTGCTTGAAATGGGTGGTACTGCAAGAGTAAAATTTCCTGCCCCCATCTCTGGAACAGTAGCACAGAGCTTCACATATGGGGAGAGTCCGGCCATAAGAACAGAGAGCTTGGTGGCTCTCCCTAAAGGGGTTGACTTTATTTGGAATAGAGACTGGAAAAGTTCGTTTATGGATGTTGTCAAAAAATGCAGATTTGGGGGCGCCTGGGTGGCACAGCGGTTAAGCGTCCGCCTTCGGCTCAGGGCGTGATCCCGGCATTATGGGATCGAGCCCCACATCAGGCTCCTCCGCTATGAGCCTGCTTCTTCCTCTCCCACTCCCCCTGCTTGTGTTCCCTCTCTCGCTGTCTGTCTCTATCTCTGTCGAATAAATAAATAAAATCTTTTAAAAAAAATGCAGATTTGGGGCACCTGGGTGGCTCAATCAGTTAAGCATCTGCCTTTGGCTCAGGTCATGATCTCAGTGTCTTGGGATTGAGTCCTGCATCGGGCTCCCTGCTCTCTGGGGAGTCTGCTTCTCCCTCTGTCCCTCCCCGGGCTCATGTGTACGTGTCTCTCTCTCACAAAAATAAATCAATAAAATCCTTAAAAAATGCAGATTTTGCTGGTGAGCAAACATCAAACAAAAAGGCAGAAGAGGGTAGAGCTACATAGGAGTAACATTTCCCTATCTCACTGTCCTTAAGTTGGTATAAATTTGAAGTAGATCTGAGAAGTTAAGATGTACACTGAAAGCCCCAGTGTAACCAAGAAAATAAATTTTAAAAATAGTGAACAATTATTAAAATAATTGAAACACTACACTAAAAATATTCACTTACAAACAAAGACCATGAAGAGGAAAAGAATGAGAAAATAACAAGAATCATAGGAAAGCATAAAGTAAAATGACAGTTGTAAAACCAGTCATGTTAATAACAATAAAGCTGTGAATTAGTTAATCTATGCAAAAAGCAGACATTTTGAGACTGGATTTTAAAAAAAGATCCAACTATATACTATAAACAGGAGACAGATTTTAGATTTAAAGATACAGGATTTTAAATGAAATGACTGAAAAAGATATACCACATAAGCATCACCCAAAGACAGCAGAATTGTCTGCACTAATATCAAACAAAAAGAATTTTAATTTTAAAAAGTCACTAGAGATAGAGACATTTTATAATGATGAAAGAGTGACTCCATCAGGAAGATATAACAACTATATATGCACGTAACAAGACTGTCCAAAAAAACATGGAGAAAAAAACTGATAGAATGGGAGAAATAGACAACTCAGTAATAATAAACTTCAATAACTCTCTTTTTTAAAAAAGATTTTAATTTATTTGAGAAAGAAAATACAAGCAGGGGGAGAGGGAGAAGCAGACTCCCTGCCGAGCGCAGAGCCCGATATGGGGCTCGATCCCAGGACCTTGGGCCTTGATCTCTGAGATCAAGACCTGAGCCGAAGGCAGACACTTAACTGACTGAGCCACTCAGGTGCCCCAATAACTCACTTTCAATGATAGAACATGTAGGCGGAAGATAACCAGGAAACAGAGAGCTTGAACATGATATAAACCTGCTAGGCCTAACACATCTATAGAAAGTTTATCCAACAGCAGCATACACATTCTTCTTAAGAGTACATGGAACATTACTCAGGATACACCATATGCTAGGACTTAAATTTTAAAGGATCTAAATCATTTGAAGTATGTTCTCTGAATATAATGTAATGAAATTAGAAAATAATAAAAAATAAATATTTAGAAATAAACAAATATGTGGAAATTAAATAACACTCCTAAATAACCAGTGGGTCAAAGAAGGAATCACAAGGCAAAGTAGAAAATGCATTGATAAGACTGAAAAAAAAGAACATACCTAACATGGGATCCAGCCAAAGCAGTGTTTAACAGTAAATTTATAGCTACAAATTCATATATTAAAAAGGAAGAAAAAAATCAACAATGTAAGCTTCCACTTAAGACACTGGAAAAGGAGAGCAAACTCAACCCAAAGTAAGCAGAAGATAGTATATGATACAAATTAGCGCAAAATAAATGAAATAGAGAATAGAAAAACAAAGACAATAAATCAAAAAAGGGCTACTTGAAAAGATCAATAAATTGACAAACTTTTAGCTATATTGATAAAAAGGAGAGAGAAGATTCATATTATTAAAATTAGGAATGAAAAAGAAATTACTACTAACCTTAGAGAAATAAAAATGATTTTAAGGGAATATCATGCCACAAAGCAAAAAACTTAGATGAAATGGATAATTTCCTAGAAAGACGCAAATGACTGAAATTGACTCAAAAGGAAATAAAAGATCTGAATAGTAAAGAAAAGAGATGGAATTAGTAACTTTGAAACTTCTCCACACAACAGCCTAGGCCCAGATGGCCTTGCTGTGAGTTCTACCAATATTTAAACAAGAATTCATGTCAAATTCTCCACAAACTCATTCTAAATATAGATGGGGAAGAAACATTGCCCAACTCAATTCTCTGAGGCCAGTATTACCTGGATGCCAAAACCAGAAGCCAGTTATTTTGTAGGAATCTCTTCAATTTTGGTTCACCCAGTGTTTCCTCATGATTAGACTCATGTCATACATCTTTGACAGAAACATCACAAAAACAACGCTGTGTTCCTCTCATTGCGTTTTATCAGGTAGTGCATGATTTCAATGTGTCCCGTTATTGATGATGTTCACTTTGGTAACTTCATTAAAGTGGTTGCTATCAAGCTTTTCCCTGTAAAGTTACTCTCCCTCCACCTTGTAATTATTATTTTCTATTTTAAAGAATGTAAATATTCGATTCCTCATCAAACTTTAGACTTGTTGATTTATATCTGTTAAATTAGTGGTTTCTTCTTTTACTCACTAAATTATAATCCATCACTAATGTTTATTTTGGTGTTAACGTTGTTCCAGATGTGTTGGACAATGGGAACTTTTCAAGCTGGATTCTCCGTCCTTTTGACACGTCCCTGTTGTTCTTTGAGCAATTCCACGCTTTCAGTACAAATATTCTGGGCCCATTTTGTACTATTCCTGCCCTAGCCATGAAATTAACTATTTCTCTAAGAAGTCCCAATTCCTGTCAGTGGAGAATGAAATTTAGAAGCCAATATGTAAGAGATGTATGTACTCATTATTTTCCAACTTTTCTCATTGGACTCTGCCATGTGCGGACAACTTCCTTACTCCAGTCAGTCTCTGGCCACGTAGGGCAGCCCCACCCCTTGCATGGATTTGCTCCTCATCTCGCTTCGCTTCTGACTTTCCATGCCAGCCTGCTATGTGGTGAATTTCTTCCTCTCCCCACTCAGGCTATGACTCTATACCACAGGCCAGGCTCCTATTTGGATACTGAGCTGCTTCCCTGTACAGATGCCTTCCTAATTCCACTTAGGCACTGACTGCCAATGTCAGGACAGGTTCTAGCATGAACATTCTATTTACACTAATCAGGCTCTGTCATCTCATACTACACCCCCCTCCACCTTTGTGGATCTCATCTTCTCACTCTATTTGAGTTCTGACACCCAATACTAGGTTACCCTGACTGCATGGATATCCTCTTCACCCCCCTTCACCTCTAACATCTCACTCTGGAACACCATGGCTCTACTCCTGTACATCATGGATGCCTACCTAGATCTATCCCAGCTGCTTAGCAAGAGGAAGAAGGGGAAAGGGGGAGGGGGTGCTTGAGTTGAATTTTGAAGGAAAAGTGGGCATTGCCAATCAAAGGTAAAGGGAATTTCAGTAGGGAACTTATATGTGACTAATGGGGTATAGAAAAACAATTTTTCAAGTTTATCATCTTTTCCAGAAAGTTACCCAATAATTGCATCACAATTTGGTGATCAAACTGTTTTCTCCCAATGTAAAATGACACTTTCCACATTTACCTTTTATTTAATCGGTGTGTGTGTGTATATCTTAGTTTGTTCAGGCTGCTATAACAAAAAACCACACAGTGGGTGGCTTGTAAATAACAGAAATTTATTTCTCGTAGTTCTGAAGGCTCGAAGTCCATGATCAGTGTATGAGCATGATCAAGTGAGGGCTGTCTTCCAGACTGCAGACTTCCCTTATATCCTCACATGGTGAAAGAGGCTAGGGAGCCCTGTGGGGTCTCTTCCATAAGGGCACTAATCCCAATCGTGTGGGCTCTGCCCTTATGGCCTAAGCATCTCCCAAAGGCTCCACCCCATAATATCTTCACATTGAGCATTAGGATTTCAACATTAATTTTGAGGGGACAAAAACATTCAGACAAAATTAGTGTGGTTGTGTAGTCGAGTTTGTTTTCGGACTCCTTTCTTTCCATTGAGCTAAGTCAAATCATGTACCACTACTAGCCATGCACCAGTACCTCTGTTTAATTATGTAGCCTAATAATATGCTTTAAGATCCAGTAAGGAGGGGCACCTGGGTGGCTCAGTTGGTTAAGCATCTGCCTTTGGCTCAACACATGATTCAGGGTCCTGGGACTCTCTGCTAAGCACGGAGTCTGCTTCTCCCTCTCCCTCTGCCCCTGCTGTCCCCCTGCCCATGCCACTCTCTCTCTCTCAAATAAATAAAATTGTTAAAAAAAAAAAAAAGATCCAGTATGGACAGCACTCCCCTCTCATCAGTCTTTCTTTTCAGAAAGTTCCTGCTTCTTGTTACATCTTTGTTTTTCCCTATATATTTTGGAATTAGCTTGCTTTATTCTCCACTTCAATCATATTGGTATTTTTTTTAAAGATTTTATTTATTTATTCGACAGAGATAGAGACAGCCAGCGAGAGAGGGAACACAAGCAGGGGGAGTGGGAGAGGAAGAAGCAGGCTCACAGCAGAGGAGACTGATGTAGGGCTCGATCCCATAACGCCGGGATCACGCCCTGAGCCGAAGGCAGACGCTTAACCGCTGTGCCACCCAGGCGCCCCCATATTGGTATTTTTTTTTAATTGAGATCACATCATAATTACATAATAATTAGGGGAGAATATTTAAGTATACAAGATTGAGTTTTCCTGTTAAAGAAAATGGATGCCTTCCACTTTGTCGGCTAATATATTGTGTTTTTCAGTACCTTTACAAAATTGTCTTCAAACAGATGTTGAATGTTTCCTGTTAAATTTCTTTTTTTTGTATTTTATTTTATTTTATTGGCTTTTTATTGCCTTTTATTTTAATTCCAGTTGGTTAACACAGTGTTATATTAATTTCAGGTGTATAATATAGTGTTCTGGCAATTCCATGCATCATTCTATGCTCATCATGACAAGTGCACTCCTTAATCCCCATCATCATTTCCCCCATCCTGCCACGGCCCTCCCTCTTGGTAACCATCAGTTTGTTCTCTAGAGTTAAGAGTCTGTTTCTTTATTTGTCTCTCTCTCTCTCTTTTCTTTCTCTTTCTCACTACAGGTTTGTAGTATAACTTGAAGTGTAGAATTGTGATGCCTCCAGCTTTGCTTTGCTTTTTCAGGGCTGCTTTGTCTGTTCGGGGACTTTTGTGGTTCCATACACATTTTAAGATTGTTCTCCCTCTGTGTAAAATGCTTCTGGTAATTTCATAGGAATTGCATTATTGCCTTGGGCAATATAGACAATATAGTAAAACAGTATTTATTCTTCCAATTCATGAGCATAGAATGTCTTTCCAGTTCTTTGTGTCATCTTCAATTTCTTTCACCAGTGTTTTATAGTTTTCGGAGCACGGATCTTTTACCTCTTTGGTTAGGTTTATTCCTAGGTATCCTATGGTTTTTGGTGCAGTTGTAAATTGGATAAATTCCTTCCTTTCTCCTTCTGCTGCTTTATTATTGGTGTATAGAAATGCAACAGGTTTCTGTACGTTGATTTTGTATCCTGCAACTTTACTGAATTCGTGTATCAGTTGTAGCAATTTTTTGGTGGAGTCCTTCAGGTTTTCTATATATGGTATCATGTTGTCTGCAAATAGTGAAGGTTTGATCTCTTCCTTGCTCATTTGGATGCCTTTTATTTCTTTTTGTTGTCTGACTGCTAAGGCTAGGACTTCCAGTACTATGTTGAATAAAAGTGGGGAGAGTAAATATCCTTGTCTTGTTCCTGACCTCATGGAGGTCTTTTCCCCATTAAGAATGATGTTAGCTGTGGATTTTTCATATATGGCCTTTATTATGTTGAGGTATGTTCCCTCTGAATCTACTTTATTGAGGGTTTTTATCATATATGGATGTTGTACTTTGTTAAATGCTTTTTATGCATCTATTGAAATGATTAGATGGTTTCTCTTATTGATGAGATGTATCTCATTGATTGATTTGTGAATATTGAACCCCCTGGCAACCCAGGAATAAATCCCACTTCATCTTGATGAATCATTTTTTTAATGGATTTTTTTATTTGGTTTGCTAGTATTTTGTTGGAGATGTTTGCATCTATGTTCATCAGGGATATTGGCCTGTAATTCTCTCTTTCAGTGGAGTCTTTATCTGGTTTTGGTATCAGTGTCATGCTGGCCTCATAGAATAAATTTGGAAGTTTTCCCTTCTCTTCTATTTTTTGTAATAGTTTGAGAAGAATAGATATTAACTCTTCTTTAAATGTTGGTAGAATTCATCCATGAAGCCATCTGGCCCTGGACTTTTGTTTGTTAAGAGTTTTTTGGTAACGGATTTAATTTCTTTGCTGGTTATCAGTCTGTTCAAGTTTTCTATTTCTTCCTGTTTCAGTTTTGTTAGTTTATATGTTTCTAGGAATTTATCCATTTCTTCCAGGTTGTCCAATTAATTGGCATATAATTTTTCCATAATATTGTCTTACAGTTGTTTGTATTTCTGTATTGTGGGTTGTTATTTCTCCTCTCTCATTTGTGATTTATTTGGGTCCTTTCTCTTTTCTTTTTGATAAGTCTGGATAGAGGCTTGTCGATTTTAATGAGGTGCCAGTTTCACTGATCAGTTCTTTTTTTTTTTCCTTTAAGATTTTATTTATTGATTTGTCAGAGAGAGAGAGAGCACAGCAAGGGGAGCAGCAAGCAGAGGGAGAAGCAGGCTCCCCACTAAGCAGGGAACCTGATGCGGGACTCTATCCCAGGACCTTGAGATCATGATTTGAGCCAAAGTCAGACGCTTAACTGACTGAACCACCCAGGTGTCCCTCAGTGATCAGTTCTATTGGTTTTTTTGTTTTTGTGTTTTTAGTTTCTATATCATTTATTTCTGCTCTAATCTTTATTATTTCCTTCCATTTGCTGGGTTTGAGTTTTTTTTTTTTTTTAAGATTTTATTTATTTATTTGACAGAGAGAGAGACAGGCAGCGAGAGAGGGAACACAAGCAGGTGGAGTGAGAGAGGAAGAAGCAGGCTCCCAGCGGAGCAGGGAACCCGACGCAGGGCTCAATCCCAGGACCCTGGGATCATGCCCTGGGCTGAAGGCAGACACTTAACGAATGAGCCACCCAGGTGCCCTGGGTTTGGGTTTTGTTTGTTGTTTTTTTCTAGCTCCTTTACATGTAAGGTTAGGTTGTTTATTTGAGATTCTTTTTCTTTCTTGGGTATGCCTATATTGCTACAAACTTCCCTCTTAGAACCACTTTTGCTGCATCCCAAAGATTTTGGACTGTTGTGTATTCATTTTCATTTGTTTCCATGCACTTTTTAATTTCTTCTTTGATTTTCTGATGTTTTTCTTGTGGTTGACTTCTATTTCATAGTGGTGTTGTCAGAAGAGATACATGGCATCCATCTTCTTGAATTTTTGAGGCTTGTTTGTGGGCCAATATGTGATCTATTCTGGAGAATGTTCCATGTGCACTTGAAAAGAATGTGTACTCTGCTGTTTTAGGATGGAATGTTCTGAATATATCTATTAAATCCATCTGTTCCGTGTGTCATTTAAAGTCATTGTTTCCCTGTTGATTTTCTCATTAGATGATCTGTCCATTGATGTAAGTGAGGGTATTAAAGTCCCCATACTATTATTGTCTTATTATCAATTAGTTGATTTATGTTTGTTATTGTTTTGTATATTTGGGTGCTCCTATGTTAGGTGCAAAAATATTTACAATTGTTATAGCTTCGTGTAGTTTGTGTCCATTGTTATTATAGGTCCTTCTTTGTCTCTTACAGTTTTTGTTTTAAAGTTCTATTTTTTTTTCAGATGTAAGTATTGCTATTCTGGCTTTCTCTTGACATCTATTTGCATGGTAGATGTTTCTCCATCCCCTCATTTTAAATCTGCAAGTGTCTTTAGGTCTAAAATGAGTCTCTTGTAGGTTGCATATAGATGGGTCTTGTTTTTTAATCCATTCTGACACCCTTTGTCTTTTGATTGGCGAGTTTAGTCCATTTACATTTAAAATAATTATTAATATACATTTATTGTCATTTTATTATTTGTTTTGTGGTTGTTTCTGAAGATTTGCTCTGATCCATTTTTGTCTTTCTCCCATGGTTTGGTGATTTTCTTTAGTAATGTAGTTGGATTTCTTTCTATTTACTCTTTGCATATTTATTAGTGGTTTTTGATATATGGTTACCATTAGGTTTGTATATAACCTGTTCTGCACATAGCAACGTATATTAAGTTGATGGTCATTTAAGTTTGAACCCTTTCTTTACTCCTCTCCTCCCAACATTTTAGGTATGTGTTTTTATATTTCTTACCTTTTATTTTGTGAGTTCCTTGACTTTTTACAGAAGTATTCATTTTAACTGCTTTTGTATTTCCTACCTTTATACTGTCACTTTTGGTCTCTTCTTTCCACTCAGAGTCCCCTTTAAGATTTCTTGTAGGGCTGGTTTAGTGGTCATGAACTCCTTTAGTTTTTGTTTGTTTGGGAAACTCTTTATCTCTCCTATTCTGAATGATAGCCTTGCTTGATAGAGTATTCTTGCCTACAAATTTTTCCCATTTATCACTTGGAATATATGTAATTGCCACTCCCTTCTGGCTTGGAAAATTTTTGCTGAAAATGCCCCTACTAGCATTATGGGTTTTCCCTTATAAGTTACTGTCTTCTTTTGTCTTACTGCTTTTAGAATGTTTTCTTTATCACTATATTTTACCAATTTAATTACAATATGTCTCTGTGTGGATCTGCTTTTGTTGATTTTTGTGGGAATTCTCTGGATCTGGATATTTGTTTCCTGCCCCAAATTAAGGATGTTTTCAGCTATTATTTATTCAAATAAAATTTCTGGCCCCTTTCTCTCTCTTCTGGAACTCCTATAATACAAATGTTATTACGTTTGATGGTCATTGAGTTCCCCAAGTCTATTCTTGTTTTGCATAATTCTTTTTTCTCTCTTTTGTTCAGCTTGACAACTTTCTGTTACTGTCTTCTAGGTCACTAATTTGTTCCTCTGCTTCCTCCATCCTGCTGTTCATTCCATCACGTGTGTTTCTTACTTCGTTTATTGAGCTCTTTATCTCTGCCATGTTATTTATCTCTGTGTTAAGAGTCTCACTCATGTGTTCCACTCTTTTCTTAAGTCCGCTGAGTATCTTTATGATCATTACCTTAAATTCTCTATCAGGCATGTTACTTATATCTGTTTTACTTAAATCTCTGGCCATGGCCATGTCCTATTCTTTCATTTGGGATCAATTTCTCTGTCTTCCCATTTTGTCTAAGTCAGTGCACCTGTGTCTGTATGTTAGGAAAGTCACCTATGTCTCCTGTTCTTGAGGGTAATGGCCTTATGAAAAAGAGGTCATGTAGTGCTCTGCCATGTAGTGTCCCCTGTTTCCCAGGGCCTGGTGCTTCAGGAAGTGTCTCCAGTGTGTGTTGCGTGTGCTCTGCTATTGTGTCCTGGCCACTTTATCCTTCAGGCAAGCTGTCTGCAGAGGCTTTTTGCCTGTTTTGGGCAGTGTTGATCCCTGGCCTGAATGTGGCACATTTTAACTAGGTGTGCTCTGGTCTGCTTGTGAAATGAGACCTGTCACCACTGTTGCTACAACTGAGATACCACAAAACTCCCACATGGTATGACATGGTGTGAGCAGGGGTATGGGCTGTTCTTCTTGGGGCAGCGGCCCACTTCACTGGGACTGACGGAAGCATGGCTGAGTGGGGTGGTTCCACTGGAGTATGGGGGGGCAGGGCTTGGTGTAAGCAAGTTAGGTAACTAGTTCGGGTGCTGTGCTGGTTCCCACAGGTGGTCCTGTGCTTATGCTGAGGGATAAGGGAAGGGGCTGGGAAGGAAATGTTGCTGGCCAATTCCTTTATCCCTGGAGGGGTTTCTCCATGAATGCTCTCTCTCTGGGATGTGCTGTGACATGAGCAAATAATCTCCCCACTGTGTGCCTCATGCACCCTTCAGATTTCTGTTTCCATGCTGTATGACCTCAAGGCATTTGCCTGCCTTCTCTCCAAGAGCAGCAGAGCGCCCCCCAGGCTCTATTGCATCCAAGCCTGATGACCTTTAAAATTCCAGGCTCTAAGCCCCACTGGTTGCAAAAACTCACAAAATTCATCCTTTCTCACTTTCCATGCCAGTTGGTTTGAGGATTCATTTTCCCCATGTGCTCCCCTCTATGCTCATCTGTCTCTCCTCCTTCTCTGCAGCTGTGGCTCCCTCCCCACTTCAGTAGCCACAATCATTTCTCTCCCAAACTGAATCTCGGCACTGCCTACCTTCTACAATCTGATCTCTTCACTACCTTTAGTTGTGGAGTTTGTTCTGCCAGTCTTCAGGTCAACTTCTGGGGTATTTAGGATGATTTAATAGCTATCTAGTTGTATTCATGGGACAAAGCAAGCCTAGGATCCTTCTACTTCACCACCATCTTCCAACCTCTCCAGTGCAAAGTACACCAGGGCATCGTAGCAGAGCCAGGGAAGCACCTTGGGGTCTACTGCTCCTCACTGATAGCCCAAGATGCAGGTGCAGATAGCCCAAGGTGCAGGTGCAGTGTGCAGCCCATGACCAACAGTGTGGTGCACAGGGAGTAGCCCTGTTAAATTTATTTCTAAGTTATCTGTTTATAACTATTGTAAATGGTATCTTTCTTCCATTATAAATGTAACTGGTTGTTACTACATAGAAACACTTTTTTTTAAAATATTTTATTCATTTATTTGACAGAGATAGAGACAGCCAGCGAGAGAGGGAACACAAGCAGGGGAAATGGGAGAGGAAGAAGCCGGCTCATAGCGGAAGAGCCTGATGTGGGGCTCGATCCCATAATGCCGGGATCACGCCCTGAGTCGAAGGCAGACGCTTAACTGCTGTGCCACCCAGGTGCCCCAGAAACACTTTTTTTTATATATTATTTTTATCTAGCCATCTTGCTCAATTCTTTTAAAGTATATGGTAATTTTCTGTGGGCTCTCCATATATACAACAATGTCATCAACAAATAATGCTAATACTATATCCATCATCCTACTTTTTAAAAAATAAACTTAAAAAAATTTATGGGGCACCTGGGTGGCTCAGTTGGTTAAGCAACTGCCTTCGGCTCAGGTCATGATCCTGGAGTCCCAGGATCAAGTCCCACATCGGGCTCCCTGCTCGGCAGGGAGCTTGCTTCTCCTTCTGACCCTCCTCCCTCTCATGCTCTCTCTCTCCCACTCTCTCTCAAATAAATAAAATAAAATCCCTAAAAAAAAGTTAAAAAAAATTAAAACAGTTTGATATTTACAAAAAAATGTGAAGATACTACAGCAAGTTCCCATATATCATACACATTATTTATTATTATTATTATTATTATTATTGTTATTATTATTATTGATAGAGAGATGGAAGGGTGGGAGGCAGAGGGAGAGAGATCAAGAATCTTAAGTAGGCTCCTTGCCCAGCACAAAGCCTAAGGCAGGACTCAATCTCATGACTCTGAGATCACAATGACCTGAACTGAAATCAAAAGTCAAAAGCTTAACTGACTGAGCCACCCAGGGGCCCCTCACATACATTATTATTAACTAAAGTCCATACTTCATTTAGATTTCCTTAGTTTTTACCTAATGCCCTTTTTCTGTTCCAGGAACCCAACCAGGATACCACATGGCATTTAGTAATCATGTCTCCTTAGACTCCTCTGGCTGTGAGAATTTCTCAGACTTTCCTTATTTTTAATAAACTTGACAGTTTTGAGGAATGCTATTAAGGTATTTTATAGAATTTCCCTCAACTGGGGATATTTTTCTCATGATTAGATTGAGGCTATGGGTTTTTGATGAGGAAGACCACAGAAGTTAAGTGCCATTTTCATCACATTATATCAAGGGTATGTATTATCAACATAACTTGTCCCTATTGTTCTTGACCTTATCACTTGGCTGAGGTAGTGTTTGTCAAGTTATTCTACTGTAAAATTACTCTTTTTCTCTCTTTCTATATTTTATTCTTTGGAAGGAAGTCACTATGTATAGCTCACATTTAAGGAATAGAGAGTTATACTTCAGCTCCTTGAAAGCAGAGTTAATCTACATAAATTATTTGGAATTCTCCTGCATTGGAGATTGATCTATTTCCCCACATTTATTTATTTATTCAATCATTTCTTTATATCAATATAGACTCATGGATACTTTTATTTTTTTAATTTTTGAAAATTTTTAAAGATTTATTTATTTATTTTAGAGAAAGAGAGAGAGAGAGAGAGCTCAAGTGGGAATGGCAATGAGAGGGAGAGAGACTCTCAAGCAGACTCTGCACTGAGTGGGGAGCCTGACTTGGGACCCTGAGATCACAGCCTGAGCCAAAACCAGGAGTTGGACATTCAGCAGACTGCACCACCTAGGCACCCCATGGATACTTCTTTTATTCTTTGAGTTTTATTTATATATTTATTTTTATTTATTTATAAAGATTTTATTTATTCATTTGAGACAGAGAGAGACAGAGAGTGAGAGAGCATGAGCAGGGGGGAGAGGCAGAGGGAGAGGGAGAAGGAGGCTCCCCACTAAGCCAGGAGCCCAATATGGGGCTTGATCCCAGGACCTGGAGATCATGACCTGAGCTGAAGGCAGACACTTAACCATCTGAGCCACCCAGGGGTTCCTATACTTTGGGTTTTAATCCAATACTATTGTATTTATGTTATTGCTAATATTTTTATAGCTTTGGCCATTGGGAGCTCTTTCCTGTCTCCCTTTGACATACCCCCATCATTGTGGGGCTTTTATGTTTTAGCACTTCCTTACTTTTTGACATTATAAGACCCTCTAGTATCATCTTCTGTTTTCCTTCTCTGAGCCCTAGAATGAGTCATTTCTCCAAAGAGCCTGGTCCTTTTATTGGAAAATGGTATTAGAAACCAAAATCTGGGCACATCATGTGCTTATTGCTACCTAGTAGTTTTCTTTTAGATTTCTGAATTGTCATGTTTTTTAGGTCTTTTCAGCTAATAGACCAAAGAAATATATGTGTGTATACTCATATCTTATAATCATATCATATACCCATATTATATTAGTGTATAGATGCACATATATAAGTATTTCTATATGTAGCCACCTGTATCCATAAAAGTTAAATATGAATTAGACTGATGTATCCAGCAGTAATCCATTGCCACACAAATAAATCATTTTAGCCTTCTCCTGTTGCTTATCTATAACCTCCCACTCCAACAATGAGAAACCTGTCTCCCACCATCTGCTATCTATTTAATTAATTATTCAATTTAAGTCTACATGTATAGTGGTATGATTGTTAACCTGTACCCCCATAATAAAGAACATCATCAACTAGAGGACAGTGCTTTTTTCTTTTGCCTTTAGTGTTACAGATTCTACTAATTTCCGTTAGTGTTACAGACTCAACTTGTTTCCAAAGTTACTCAAGTCAGTGCTGTTTTTCCCCTTCCCCTTCTTACCATATGCGCTATCCATCATGCTCCTAGGTATTTAACCAACTGATCTGATAGCTTATGCCCCCACAAAAACCTGCACATAAATTTTATAGCAGCTTTATGCATAATCACACACGCACACACACCTGGAAGCAAACAAGCTAACTCCAAGGACTGGAATATTACTCGGGAGGAGATAGACATTAAAGGATGGCATTTGTGTATCTTGGGCTCGTGGAGGATTAGATTTGATTACCGCCTACTTAACCAAAATCTGTGATTCAGTCTGATGCTGAATGAGAAACAAGTTGTCCTTCAGAGTCTTTAAGGTTGGGAAAAAATATTTAGTAGGAAGATGACTGCCAGCAAATAAGACAATACTGATAGTGGAGTTCTTACACCTGCTTCAAGTGCTGCCCAGCCAACAGCTGATGGGACTGTGGACTGAGTGAGATAGATAGAAGTGCAGTCTGTCCTCTGCTCACTTCCCTGGCGAGTCTTCCTCTTCTCGGCCCTGCCACTGCCATGTAGTCAGGCCCCAGATTTCTGTTCTGAGCACTCTCTCTTTCCTTTCCTTTCCTCTCCCTTCCCTTCCTTTTTCCTTCATTTTCTCCTTGCATAACCTTGTCCATTCTCTTGGCTTTGGGTACCTCCTCCATTTCTGGGTCTTCAACCCAGATTTCTGACCTGAGCCTTAGATCTGCATCTCTACTCAAATGTCTCACAATCACCTCAAAGTCATCCTCTTCAAAATCCAACTTCTCCCTCCTTCCCACTTCAAACCCCTAGTTTCTTCTTCTGCTTGGAGCTCTGTGAAAGGAATGTTCCCAGGCAGAAGATGGGATGTATTGGTGCTGAGGACATGATCTGAGTGGTAGTGTGAAAGCAACCATCTCCAGGCCCTCTTCTACATGTTGGTTTAAAAGGAGAAGTGGTGGGATGCCTGGGTGGCTCAGCTGGTTGAGCATCCGTCTCTTGATTTCAGCTCAGGTCTTGATCTCGGGGTCGTGAGTTCAAACCCCACACTGGGCTCCATGCTCAGTGTGGAGCCTACTTAAGAAAAATTAAAATAAAAAGAGAAGTGGAGAATTAGAAGTCCCTGAGCAGGTATAGCTCAGGGTCAGAGATCTTATGACTTCTTGTTTTAAGGGAGAAGTTGGAGAGAAAAGGGGTGAAAGGTGAGAAGTCTGGCTGAGATAAAGACATAGTTTTTGTTAATAGATGTGCACTCCTGGCAGGAAGGAGCTCAGGCACGCTGTCCTTCTATTCTCCCTGGATGTAAAGAAACAAGGATTAGGGGAGGCAAAGAGAATAGCAAGAATGTTCTTTTATTTACTTTTGAGAATCCAATAGTTGTGATAAAGTGTTTATGACAAAGCAAAGTTATTGGCAAAGGAAAAAATCACTTTATAAAGGCTTTAGATTTCAAAGTATTTTGAAACAGTGACCACATACTGTGGTGTGGAAAAAGTGATTTTTTTTTCCTTTTTTTTCTCTAGATTAAGAGATTTGGTTGTGGTGAGGCGGTTGCGGCTGGGGTGGGTTTTGTGGTGTTCTAGCCAAACCAAGGGTTAAAGTTAAGATTAATTAACATCTCCAAGATCAAGATTCCAAATGGGAGAAGAATACAACTTTGTAGCATTTTCTTTAGGATTAAATGACCATAGTATGTAGCACTTCACTAATCACAAGGTAAGAGCTCAATAAACATTATGTTTGTTTTTATTTCTCTTAAAAGATGTAAAATGACATCCTTCTCCCCAGAATACAGCTTATCAATAGTGTCTGAGCCAATTTACAGCTTGAGGACTGTTGCATTATGAATATCCAAGGAAAAAAGGGAACACATATGCACAGGCAAAGCGGACCTTCCTTCAAGACAGGATTTGAGTTCTGAGTTTGTGAGTGCTTTCCAAAAAATATTTTCACACTAATTTTTTACACTAATATTAATAATGTCATGTTATAATATTATCCATATAGGACAACAAAAAGTGTTGTCATATTTTTCTGCCCTTTAAGGAAGGGCACTACTAACAACTGGGGGGTTCTTGGTTTGCTAAGTAGGTTTTTGAGTTTGGAAGTCCCTAGACAGAGATAATGGAATATAAGAATAAGAAAGAGAAGAATAATGTTGCTGAATGGAGAAACTAAAGCTGGGGAGGCTAAGCATCACAGAAGAGGGTGTAGGAAAGGAGACCCACTGGAAAGATTTAACAAATGAGGATTTTTGAAGAAAAATATTTTGTTTAGTGAACCTACTCCAATTTGCCTCTGAAATCTTTAGTATGATATGCATATGACAAAAAGGGCTTCTTTATATAGAATGCAAAGAATTTCTGAGTCCTGTTTCACAGTTGGTGCAGGGGCAAAAAGAGGTATTGTCTGTGGATACTGCCGACACGTGGATTATACTAGTTCACAAATAAAGGTACAATAGCGAGGTTCACAGAGATTACGAAATGTGTTCAAGGTCAATAGCTAGGAAATGAAGGAGCCAAGATTTAACTCTTGCTCTATAATGTCCCAATACCTATGATCTTAACCTTTAAAACAGACTACCTCTCTGAATATTTTAGTTTTAAATGCTTTTATCAGTTTATAATCTCAGACCCTAACCTTTAATCTGGGGCCCATTGTATTCTTCTGGCTCACTGGAGCACTACAATGTGTCCTCCTTGGCCAGAGGGTAGGGGATTCCTTTACTCTTCCGCCTTTTACAAAGTGGCTTTGAGGAAGGTAAGCAAAGTGTGACCTTTTCTGGAATAAATTTTAGAGGGCTGCCTGTCAAATGTATGGCTTCTGACTTTCAACTGAAGAGCTGAATAGCGTAAAATGTTCACCATGAAATGAATAACACAATGTAAAAGCGTATGGCAGAAGCTTAACCTTTAAACACCGTTTCTTTGCTTAAAACACTTCTTCAGTGGCTACTTTCCCCTCCTGAATAGAAAATGTGCAAACACTTCCTACATTTTTTCCTCTCAAATTCCCCTCTTCAGCTCCCCCCACCTTTGACTCCCTCTTCTTCACTGAATTTTCCAAAGCAACTTTATACGGTTTAGTGCTTCAAATTCCCATTGAATTCGCGTTCCCCCTCCAAGGTGTTTCCTGTGGGGTTATTGAGCTAAGTTTAGACCCAGATTTATCAAGAGCTACCTGAGAGCCCAGGCCTCAATTCAGTGGCAAGGGTCTCTGGTAGGAATTATCTGCTGGAGCTGGTTGTAAATCCAGGACCTGAAAATGCAGAATCTCCTGCCTTCCAAATGCATCCACAACTGAGTGACTAGAATCATCTGTAGCTGGTCAGTTGGTCAGGAAAGTGTGAATAGACCAAGTCTCCGCCATCTTTTAGAACTCCAGAACCAGCCTCACTGTGTCTCTTTGGTGTGCCAGAATCATTTGGGCAGTGGCCCCTCAGAAATCTGAGGCCAGAGCTGGGCATTGTGTTGCCTCAGTGCTCCCTTTTTGCATTTTCAATCTTTTACCGCCTGTTTACCCAGTTCCTTATGTTAGAATACATGTTGAAATACCTAATACAGTTTCTGTTTTTCTATGGAAGTGGTTTTTTTTTTCAGTGTCTTGATAGATAGATTGAGTCAGTCAAGAGATTTGTTGCATTTCCCATAATTTTCAAGATTTTTGACACTGACCCAAATCCTAAGCAACAAAATAGGCCAGGAGGCTAAAAGGGCAAAATTTTTTTGTAAGTCCTTCATTGGCTTCTTTTAACTTAATTATCTGCAATTAGTCTTCAAGGAAGAGAAACACATGGAGGTCATTTGTGGGTGTGTTTTAGTCTATTCAGAGCTTCACAACCTATATATGCCTGATTTCTGTATGTATCAGAGGATTACAGGAGTGCTGAGGTAGTAATCCCCTCGAATACCCCACTTCCCTAGCCCCTGTTTTCCAGCTATAAGGAGCCTCGTTCGTTTCCCTGTTTATACTTCCTTCCGAGGTAGGCATTGACAAGAAATGATTGGGAAGAACTGGTCTATTGCATTTCAAGCAGACTTTGCTAAGACCTCTAAGTTTAGTGTTCCCTGAAGTATATTCTGTGGAATAATGGTCTCTCATGAGGTGTGCAGGTGTAGCAAGGGGTAAAAGATGTTCTGTGGCCAAACTAATTTGGAAAGTTCTGGGTTAAGTAGCAGACTAACCATAGGTCTCAATTTACACAGGACATTTCCAGTATGTGCTTGCAGTCTCCGTGTAATTATTAACAACATCCCCTTTGGCACTCAGAAGTGGCCTAGTTTGGGTGATTAATTATAGGTCACCCTATCTTTGAGACACAGAGTTTACTGCAGCATTTCCAACACTTAATTGTCCGTGAAACTTTTTTCAAGGGGTGTCTTACACGCTCCATGGAATATGTTTAGGAAACATTGTATTTGGATATATTTGATCTTTTATGACTGTTAAGTAGCTTGAAGCAGTGTAAAGGGCATTTAGTTTCATGAGGCCCATTCCCTTGCTTCTGGGCAGAACAGAGGAAATGTGACCTTATAATCCACAAGATTAGCCCTGGGCAGGCTTTTGAGGCTTGGAGTCTGAAGTCAACTGAGATATTAGGAGGTGGGGAATTGATGTTGCAGCTGTTTTCTTTAGAATAATTCCCCATTCTTTCTATACTCTTGGAATCAGAGACTTTAACCACTGCAGGAGGAAAGAGAGAAAAAAAGATCCCTGTGTTTCACATATGATCTCTATTCCCTAGATTCCCTGCTGGATTCTATACCAGGTCTTTACAGCTGTGCTGATCCCAGTGTCATTCTGGAGTTCCATTCCCTCAGCTCTCAGTTGACCATCAACCAATCTCTGTGAAAGTGTTAGTGGGTAAGAACTTGAAACAATGGACCTCTACCTTAGAAACCATGAATGGCTGTCTTCTTTTGAAATCGCAGGGCCATGGAGTTCCATGGGGAGTAGGGAACTACTGCTTTATGTTATCATATTCTAATGGTGTAGATCGTGGTTAAACACACGGACTTAGAATCAGACAAATCTAGGGGCGCCCGGGTGGCTCAGTTGGTTAAGTGTCTGCCTTCGGCTCAGGTCATGATCCCAGGGTCCTGGGATGGAGCCCCGCATCGGGCTCCCTGCTCAGAGGCGAGTCTGCTTCTCCCTCTCCTGTTCACCCTGCTTGTGCTCTCTCTCTCTCCCCCACCCTGTCAAATAAATAAAACCTTTATTTAAAAAAAAAGAAATCAGACAAATCTAGATCTGAGTAACCATTGGCAATTAAATATTTTGAGCTTTGATTTCTTCATCTGTAAAATAAGGATAATGTTACTTTTCAGTAGGTTTGTTTGAAGGTTAAATGATGTAATTCTTATACATTTACTGGCACAGTTCCAAGTATATAGTAACTGCTATATAACAAGTAACTAGAAATATTAGAAAATACAGAATTGACTTAGGTTTTGCACTCATACAGATCTGGATTTGAATTCTGATTTTGATCACAAGCTGTCTGATCACAAACTTAATCTCTCTAAGGATTAGTTTATTCATCTGTCAAATTGGGATATTAACAGTATCTAACTCACAGGATTTTGTACATGTATGAGATAATGCATATAGTTTCTAGTACAGTACCTGGGATATAGAAAGTACTGCATTATTAGTATCATTTTTGTTTCTATTATTTATGCTTCTATTATAATTATTACTTGTGCTTCTATGGGGACTTGAAGACAACAAAGAATTTAAGGCACCAGAGAATGGTTTTATGATATTGGAATTATGGAGGTCCAATGACAGTTAAGTGGGACAAGGGCTCTAATATCGTCCGCTTTCATTGAAATAATTCTTTGTAAAATGAATGCTGGTTCAGGTAGACTGGTCATGAGAATCACTGCATTGCAGCTATTATAGGATCTTCAAAATTGTGGTAAAGAGCTTCTTCAATGTAATTCCTGAGATAAAGGTAGTTGAGACAATTTCCTGGTGGATAATTGACTCTAAAACAATGATGAGTTAGAATAAATTATGAAATAAAATTCAAAATTTTCATTTCTTTCAACAAGAATATTATAAACCTTAACACAACTTAAAAATAGTGTTCTCATTGAATCTTTACGGAAATATCAAGTATGAATTTCCTTGTGAACTATATTTTTGGTGACCTCAACTGAAATACTTACTGACTTGGACAATTTATGTTACTGCTTATGAGTCAGCTGTGCCCTTTTGATGAGTGGACTGTTTCACCGTAATCTCTGGATGATTTCAATTGTCAGAATTTCTCTTTAGACTCTGTAGATTAATCATTCAGCTCTCAGAATGAAGTCCATGCTGGTTAAGAAAATAGAAATTAAGCACCAGAACAATTTGAGCACATTATAAACTTCCTTCTGTGAGAAAGTGTGGATTTGTCATCTGAATGATTTTTCTATAATACAAATCTGATTATTCAAATTCTCCTGATTAAACCTTTCAACATGTTACTATTGCTCTCATGATAAAGATCAATTCCATTGCATGGGATACAAGACCCTTTGTCACCTGGCCCCTCATTAGTTCTTCACTATGTTCTTCACTCTTCCTCACCACCCTACTCTCTTGGTTCCTCCTCCTCCTCCTCCTGCCTGTTCTCTCTTTCAGCCATACTAAACTATTGGCAATCCCTTAGTCATGGCACCATCTCTCATGCCTCTAGTCCTTAAAATTTACTACCATCTCTGCCTGGAACACACTTCAACCACTCCTGCTTTGGCTTGACTGGCTGACTACTATTTGTTCATTGTGGGACTAAATGTCATTTCCTCCAGAAAGTCTAACATGAGACAATCTTTTGTTGTTGTTGGTTTTTTTTTTTTTTTATTATTTATTTGAGAGAGAGAGCAAACACGAGGGAGGGGAGGGGCAGAGGGAGAAACAGACTCTCCACTGAGCAGGGAGTCCATCGATCCCAGGACCCCAAGACAATGACCTGATCTGAAGGCAGACATTTAACTGACTGAGCCACCGAGGTGCCCCCTCCCCTTTATGTATATTCTTATTGTCAGTGTTTTGCAAACTTTTAAAATCCATATGTACTTTAAGTAAATAAGGATGCCCTATTCTCTTTGTAATTTAAAATATGAAACATTGGGGCACCTGGGTGGCTCACTGGGTTAAGCATCTGACTCTTGATTTCAGCTCAGGTCATGATCTCAGGGTCCTGGAATTGAGCCCCAATTTGGCCTCCCCACTCAGCGGGGAATCTGCTTGAGGATTTCTCTCCCTCTCCCTCTGCTGTGCTCCCTGCGTACAGGTGCTCTCTTTTTCTTTCTCTAAAATAGATAAGTAAATAAATCTTAAAAAAAAATGAAGCATTATTAGAAATTATTTCTTTCTAAATAAAAAAATATACTTTAACATTTAATATGCTTTAAAAATATACCTCTCCTTGCCCTACAAATTCTGTGAACACCTCTTCCTGATTTCCCTTAGCACCCTGCTCATCTCATTAAAAATCACTGTGATAGGTAATAAAATTTTCCTTATAGAGGGTATGAGGGAGAATGCCAAGAAACCAATTTGTTGTTATATTTGCAATGTTATCCTTCCCCAGGGATTTGGAGACACTGAAGGCAGAGTAGAGGAATGTTCCAGACTTGTAAGCTGCCTTGATACCTGAGTTGTAGTCCTGGCTCTGCAACTAAGTAGTTTTGTTGACTTGAGCATTTTGCAAATTTTCTGGGTCTTTTCTCCAACATCTTTAAAATGAAAGAAAAATTAACTAGGTTAGTGTTTCTTGGAGTACATTTGACGTACACTATTATTTTGCTGGGTGTTACTAAAGAAGTTTAGTTGCTGTTAGATATATTTGAGACACACTAAATTAAGCAACTTAAATAGGTTTTTTTTTTTTTCCCAATCAAGATCTTGTAATACGCTAATGTCTTTTAGAATCCTCTAGAGGGGACTTTGGTCTGAAGTTTTTGTTTTGTTTTTGTTTTTTTACATACTTTAACCATGAAATCCTTCTGACTTCAAATCTCTTGTAGAACTTGTGTTCTGTGTAATACAGCTGGAAAAATGATCTCTTGTGGTCTTTTCTATTCTGGACATATTTTGATTCTTTAATGAAGTTGTTTGGCACTCAGCCTCTAGGTCTTGTTTAGTTGCTTTTCCAAAGCAAACTTAAGCATTCATCTCTGATTCATTGATAATCTGAATATTGACACACCCTATAGAGCTGCTGGTGTATAATTTTCATTGTTCAATTTCTTCTGCCTTTTGAAATGACTCAACATTTCTGGAATGCAAAATATAGAAGATGGTGACTAGCTTCAACTAGTTGCTTTTCTATATACAAGAGGGTTTGGGACATTCTTTGTCTGTCATTAGTTATGCAATACGGGGGGGTCATGTTGAAAAACTTTCTGGAGAAAATATCTTGGGAAACCACCTACGGAAATAGGGAAATTTTGACAATACGCACAAGCTCTTATTGCCTGAGGGCTGTCTGTTCCCTTTTCTAGATTTAGAATGACTAATTTTAGGACAAAACAAAATGGAACAGACTTTCCTCTGAAACAGTGGCTTCTTGTCATGAGAAGTGTATTGTTTGGAAGACTACAGCTGAGTTAGTTCATGAAAAATGCCAGCAATGTGAAAGAAGAAATTCTCACATTGCAAGGGGAATTAGACCAGATTACCCATCTATGGGAAGGTCTCTTCCAGATCTAAGAATGGTCTGCAGTGGCATAAGCCTGTCATTCTGAATTGTTAGTTGCACCCTTAAAATCTCTTTTCTGAAGGTTAGTTAGCCTCCAGAGATCCAATTTAGAAGTGAACAAATAATACCTGGGAAAGGTCTCCTATGGATTTTTCTTTTAGTTATTAATAGGGCTTTATTCTTCACTTAATTGTTCCCTTCGAAAGCCCAGAAATTCAGGACATGATGGATAATGGACCAAAAATATACCAATGAGTAGATGATCAAGACTAGGTAGTGGAAATATAACTTGGATGAGGAGGAGGATATAGATGTGTGAGTGTCGCTTCATGTATCTGACAGAGGGGGAAAAAGACTTGGGTAATTGTTAGGGAAGGAAACCACTGGAGTGCCAAATCAAGGGAAAAGTAAAACATCTTTCCTAAAACTCTCTTCTTTCATGTGTTGTAGAGATACAACCAACACATACCAGGGTGAGGGGGAAGATAAAATTAATAGGATATAGTCCTTATCCTCAAGTAGTTATCAGTTCAAAAGAGTAGACAATAAAATAAACCGTTGTGATCCTATGTAAAATTAGACAACAGAATTTTGGAAATAAGGAATAGGTGCTATGGGACTGTTTCCACGGTTAGTCCTTATGTTCTCCTGTTTAAGAAATTATTTCCTATTCTAAGGTCCTATAAACATTTTTTATAATTCCTTTTAGAAGTTTTAATGTTTTCTCTTTCACATTTAAGTCTTTAATCTATCTTAAATTAAATGATGTGTATAATGTAATATAAGCCTCCAACTTCATTTTTTCTAACTGGATAACCAATTTATCTCAGTACATCTTATTGAACCATCTTTCCTTTCCCACACTGATTTACATTGAGCTCTAACATACATTATTTCCATATGCGATGAGCATTTCTGATCTCCCTATTCTGTTCCATTGATTGTTGCCTATTTCTGTGGCAAAACCACACTGTCTTTATTTCTATTGCATTGTAATCAGTCTTGAGATCTGCTAGGGCAAGTTTTCATACCATATCTCCCAGCCTTCTCCTCTCCTTCCTCCTTTTTTCTCCTCCTCCTTCACTTTCTCTTTGTTCCTCTTCAAGACTGTCTCAGTTATTCTTGGCTCTTTTCTGTTACATATAAATTTTAGAATCAGCTTGTTAAGTTCCTGGAAAAGCTCTGTTGGGATTTTTATTAGAATATTGTTGAATCTATACATGAATTTTGGTAGCATTGACATATTTATAATGTCAAGACTTCTATCCACAAACAGATTTCATTTACTTGGGTCTTCTTAATTATTTTTCAATAACATTAATAATTTTCTACATGTATAGACATTTCACAACTTTATTAGCTTTATTCCTATGTACCTTAATATTTTGCTATTGAAAGGACTTTTAAAATTTATATTTTCTGTTTGTTGCTGGTATATAAAATTGATTTTTGTATATTGATTTTTACATTCATCAACTTTGCTAAATGATTATTATCTCTATTAAGGTGTAGATTCTTTGCATTTTCCTCTATAAATAATCATATCTTCTACAAATGTATTTGTTAAGGTAAAAGTTGCTCTCTGACAAATACACCCATAAGAACCAGTGTCTTAACTCAATAGTAGTTTGTTATTCACATAGAGTGCAGTTTTGGGTGTTGGTCTTCCATTGGTGACTCAAGGACACAGACACCTTTCCTCTTGATGCTTTGCATAGTAGGTATCACAGTATTATTTTTTCTTTCTTAACCTCATACCTTTTGTTTCTTGCTCTTGCCTTTCTGCTTCATCTAGTTAACTACAGTATATTGTTAAATGGAAGTGTAATAATGGATGGCAATAATAGATATAATTTTTTTCTTTTCTTTTTTTAAAGCTTTTTTTTTAAAAAAGATTTTATTTATTTATTTGACACAGAGAGAGAGAGAGAGAGAGCGCAAGCAGGGAGAGCAGCAGGCAGAGGGAGAGGGAGAAGCAGGCTGCCCGCAGAGCAAGACCCTGGGATCATGACCCGAGCCAAAGGCAGACACTCAACTGACTGAGCCATCCAGGCACCCTATCATTTTTTTTTCTTGATTTTAAGTGAAGTTCTTCTAACCTTTAACTATTAAGAATGATATTTGCTATATTTTTCTGTTGATACCCTTTAACAAGTTAGCAAAATTCCATATTATTCATCATTGGTAAGGTTTAATTTCTTTATTTTGAATTTTATTAAAAAATTATCTATTTTTTAAAGATTTATTCATTTACTTGAGACCAAGAGAGAGAATGCTAGTGGGGTAGGAGCAGAGGGAGGAGAGAGAATCCTCAAACAGAGGGCTCCATCCAATGTGGAGCTCCATCCCAAGACCCTGAGATCCTGACCTGAGCTGAAACCAAAAGTCTGAGGCTTAACTGACTGAGCCACCCAGGTGTTCCCCTGAAATTTTATCTATTGAGATTGTTATATATCTTTGCTCTTTTAATGTGTTAAAAAGTTGAAATACATTTATGTAATTCTTTTCCTGAGATCAACCTAACATTGATAAAGTATTATTTTTACACACTACTGGTTTCTGTTTGCTTTTTAAAAGAATCTTTGTATCTATGATTTATGGGTAAGATTTGTCTATAAATTCCCTTAGTCATACTGTTATTTTAAAATAAAAAATAAAGTAACACTGTGTTGTTTATGTTCTGGTCTCTGGAAAATTTCAAATAATATTTGAATAATTGGTACTCACTTGAAAAGTTATGACACCCATAAATCATCTAAGACTAGTGTTTACTTTGTGAGAAGAATTTAGACTATATTTTACATCTTTAGAAATTGTGAATTATTCAGTCTTTCTATATCATCGTTAGCCAGTTTTAGTGGGTTATATTTTTCTGGGTAATTATCCATTCAATCTAGAATGTCAAGATTTTGTCATAAAGTTGTTTATACTATTCTTTAATTATTTTAAAACGAGTTATATTAAGATATAATTTATTCAGGACTTAGGTACATCCATTCAAAGTGTACAATTCAGTGTTTCTTAGTATACTAACACAGTGTGTAACCATCATGTAATTGAATTTTAGAACATTTTCATCACTCCAAAAATAACTTTGTACCTATTAGCAGTCACTCCCCATTCTTTCTCCAACCCTTTTCTCAGCCCCAGGCAACAATTAGTCTATGTTCTGTCTCCATAGGTTTTCTTATCATAGACATTTCATATAAATGGAATCATCTATTAAGTGGCCTTCTGTGTCTGGCTTCCTTTACTTGGTATAATGTTTTCAAGGTTTATTTGTGTTGTGGCATGAATCAGTATTTCATTCCTTTTTATGGCTGAATAGTATTCCATCGTAAGAAGATACCACATTTTGTTTATCCATTCTTCAGTCCATGGGTGTTTATGTTGTTTCCACTATTTATTTTTTTTTTAAGATTTTATTTATTTATGAGAGAGAGAGGGAGACAGAGAGCACAAGCCAGGGGAGCAGGAGAAGGAGAAGCAGGCTCCCTGCCAAACAGGGAGCCCGATGTGGGGCTTGATCCCAGGATCCTGGGATCATGACCTGATCAGATGCCTAACCAATTGAACCACTCTGGTGCCCCTCCACTATTTCTTTATTATGAATAATGAGGCTATGAATATTCATCAACATGTTTTTGTTTCGATGCCTGTTTTCAATTCTCTTGGTTATCTACTTGGGAGTAGAATTGCTCAGTCGTATGGTAATGTTATGAAGTTTTTGTCTAGTAAGTTCAATATTTAACTTCCTCAAGGATCGTTTCTACGATTTTTTTAAAAGATTTTATTTATTTATTTGACAGAGAGAGAGAGACAGCCAGCGAGTGAGGGAACACAAGCAGGGGAAATGGGAGACGAAGAAGCAGGCTCCCAGCGGAGGAGTCTGATGTGGAGCTCGATCCCAGGACTCCAGGATCATGCCCTGAGCCAAAGGCAGACACTTCATGACCAAGCCACCCAGGCATCCCTGATTTCTTCTCTTCCTGTATATGTGTTATACTTTCTTGTTTCCTAACATATCTCATAATTTTTTTTCAAAATGAGACATTTTAATTAATAAAATGTATTAACTCTGGAAATCAGATTCTTGCCCCTGCCTAGTGTTTTTGTTGCGACTTTAATATTATTGCTGATGGTTTCTTAGTTATTTTACAGAGTTAATTCTGTAAAGCCTTTGTTCTTTCTTGTGTATGGTCACTGAAATCTCAGTTCACTTAGCTAATTCATTAAGCTGGTGAATCAATATAGATTTCCTCAAACACCTGGAACCAAGCAGTCTCCTAATATTTGCTGAAGGGTTTTGTGTGTGTGTGTGTGTGTGTGTGTGTGTGTGTGTGTGTGTGTTGGGGTATACCTACAACACTTAGCCAGGTTATTGACAACTGTACCTGAGCCTTTGCTTATTGCTTGTGTATAGTTTTGAGGTCAACCAGACAGAGAGTTTAGGTCTCTGGGTATGTGCATAGTCCTATACGTGCTTGTGGCATTCTGGATTCACAGGGGTATGTCAGAGTTTTTCAAATCCTCTATGGATATCTCATTCCCCAGCTTTTCCTCTTCAAGTTTTTGGTTCGTCTATCATTTGCCCTAACTCTTATCAACCTCTTCAGGAAGTCTGAAATTCAAACAACTACCTCTAAATGATTTCATCAAAATGCCCTGAATAAAGGTTTTTTTTTTTTTAAAGGATTTTATTTATTTATTTGTCAGAGAGACAGCCAGCGAGAGAGGGAACACAAGCAGGGGGAGTGGGAGAGGAAGAGGCAGGCTCCCAGTGGAAGAGCCTGACGTGGGGCTCGATCCCAGAACTCCGGGATCATACCCTGAGCCTAAGGCAGACGCTTAACGACTGAGCCACCCAGGCGCCCCTGAATAAAGGTTTTTTGCATTAGGTGAGCTCTAAGTCAAGTGAAATGAAGATAGTCCGAAACTGTGGTGTTCTGGGGAACTACCAGTTATGTAAAGTGATAACACATCTGTGAGAATGAGGTTATGAAGAACCTCCAATCCTGTTCGGCCCCTGTGTTGGCTGCCAGGCTGCTGATTCCCACCATGATAGCTAGCTGTTAGTTTTCTAGGGTATCATGGAGGTTGAGAGAAGGGGATAAGAATAGTACAAGTCAATAAACACCAAAACTCATTGTTTTTAGGGGCGCCTGGGTGGCACAGCGGTTGGGCGTCTGCCTTCGGCTCAGGGCGTGATCCCAGCATTGTGGGATTGAGCCCCACATCAGGCTCCCCCGCTGGGAGCCTGCTTCTTCCTCTCCCACTCCCCCTGCTTGTGTTCCCTCTCTCACTGGCTGTCTCTATATCTGTCGAATAAATAAATAAAATCTTTTAAAAAAACTCATTGTTTTTAATCAAGATTTCTTGAATAAATTCTCCCTGGATTGCTGCAAGCCTTTAGTTAATTTGCAGAGTTTTAAAAATAGAGATTCCAACAATTTTTGCAAGTTTTCTAATTGCTTTTACATAGGAGAGAATTTTTTGTTAGGTCACCCTGACAGTTATGTTTTGCGACTATTTTCTCCCGCACTGATCTTTGTCTTTTTAAATTTTAATTATGTCTTTGATGAGCAGGTATGATTAATTATCTTTTTTCTCTTTCAAGATACATTTTTATTCAGGGGCGCCTGGTGGCTCAGTCGTTAAGCGTCTGCCTTTGGCTCAGGGCGTGATCCCATCATTCTGGGATCAAGTCCCATATCAGGCTCCTCCGCTAGGAGCCTGCTTCTTCTTCTCCCACTCCCCCTGCTTGTGTTCCCTCTCTTGCCAGCTATCTCTTTCTCTGTCAAATAAATAAAATCTTTAAAAAAAAGATACATTTTTATTTATTTAAAGTGAATGCTTGATTGCTAATTAAATAGCATTTGATATCAGAATTTTTTATTTAGTTTTTTCTTCTCTAGCATTTTTTGTTTGTTTAAAAATAAACTTTAAAAATAAGCTTTTAACTGTTAGTGGAAATGTAAACTGGTACAGGCACTGTGGAAAACAGTAAGGAGGTTCCTCAAAAAGTTGAAAATAGAGCTACCCTATGATGCAGTAATCACACTAGTGGGTATTTATCCAAATAATACAAAAACATTAATTCAAACCCCTATGTTTATTGTAGCATTATTTACAATAGCCAAGATACGGAAACAGCCCATTCCATCGATAGATGAATGGATACACACACACACACGTGCACGCGTGCACACACACACTGGAATATTATTCTGCCATAAAAAAGAATGAAATCTTGCCATCTGCAACAACGTGGATAAAACTAAAGAGTACAATGCTAAGCAAAATAAGTCAGTCAGAAAAAGAAAGACAAACACCATATGATTTCACTCATGTGGAATTTAAGAAACAAAACAAATAAACAAAAAAGAGAGAGAGACAAACCAAGAAACAGATTCTTAACTATAGAAAACAAACTGATGGTTACCAGAGAAGAGGGGTGTGGGGGGGTTGGGTGAAATAGGTGATGGGGATTGAAGAGTACACTTACCATGATGAGCACTGAGTAATATATGGAATTGTTAAATCACTATATTGTACATCCGAAACCAATACAACATTGTATGCTAACTATACTGGAATTAAAATTAAAAACTTAATAAAAATTTGTATAAATAAAACAATACAAACTAAACTAGTTTGTCTTCTTTAGCACTTTTTTGTTTGTTTAAAAATAAACTTTTTCGAAGTTTAATTCACATAGAATAAAATGCATCCATTTACGGTGTACATTTAGATAAGACTTAAAAATATTTCCACCCATGTAAATTCCATCACATTTAAGATATGGAATATTTTCATTACCGCAAGAATTTTCCTCATGACCATTTGTACTCAAACTCCTTTCTCCACCACTAACTTTTGGCATCCACCCATTGTTTCCTGTCCCTATAGTTTTATCTTTTCCATAATGTCATCTTAATGGAATCACTGAGCATGTAGTCTTTTACATCTGGTCTCTTTCACTTAGTTTAATGGCTTTGAGATTCATTCATGTAGTTGTATGTATAAGTATTTTGTTTCTTTTTATTTTTAAGTACTCTTCCATTGTTTGCATGTACCTTTTGTTTATCCATTCATTGATTAATGGACATTTGAGTTGTTTCCTGCATTTGGCTATTATGAATAAAGTTGCAATGAACATAAAGTCATATGTAATTATTTGTGTGGAGATATGTTTTCTTTTCTCCTAAATAAATATCTGGGAGTAGTCTTTGTGTCACATGGTAAATGTGTGTTCAACTTTATGAAAATATGCAGTCTTTTTTTCCCAAAGTGTTTGTAACAATATATGAATTCTAGTTACTCTACATAAACACCCACACTTGACATTGTCAGTTTTTATAATTATTCCTATTCTGGTGTTTATGTAATGCTATGTCATTTTTTAAAATTTTGCACTTCCATTATTAGTAATGAGGTTGAGGACTTTTTTGGCTATACTGTTTTATAAAATGCCTGTTGAAGTTTTCTGCCTAATATTATATTGGGTTGTCTGTCATTTCTTTTTGATTTTTATGAATTCTTTATGCCTTATGGATAGGAATTATTTCCAGGTTATGTTTTGCAAATTATCTTTTACCATTCCATGACTTGCTTTTCTAGTCTGTTGTGACATCAATGAACAGATGTCCTTAAGTTTAATGTGGTTTGTCACTCGCTTCCTTTATGGTTAGTCTTTAAGTGTCCTGTTTAAGAAAGCTTTTCTTAACCCAAGGTGACCAAGATATTTTTGATGTTATCCCTTCCATAAGCTTTATTTTTAAAATGTTTACATTTAGACCTACAGTCTACCTACAATTGATTTTTGTGTCTAGTGAAGCCATTTTTTTTTTCTCTTTCACATGTGGGTATTCAATTTATGTAATGCCATTTATTGAATAACAAAGTATTTTCCTCACTTTTTTCCAGCAACATCATTGTTATAATTTAAGTGATTGAATAATTGTGAATCTATTTTGGACTCTTCTGTTCTACTGGTCTATTTTGCTATCCTTGTGCAATGCCACACTATCTTATTTACTGTAGTTTTATGAGTTTTGATATCTGGTTGTATAAGTCCTCTGGCTTTGTTCTATTTCTTCCACAAAATTATCTGGATATTCTTGGCCTTGCATGTCCATATATATTTTGCTATGAATTTGCCAATTTCTACGAAAAACTTTCTGAGATGTTTATTGAGATTGTACTGAATATCTATATTACTTTTGGGGAGAAGTGTAATCGTTACAATACTGAGTCTTCTAAGTCATTAGCTTAGTATGAGACTCCATTTATTTAGGTTTTTTTTTTTCATTTCTTTCCAAAATGTTTTGTAGTTTTCTGTATAGAATTCTTTCTTATTGTTCATTAGACTTATTAATAGTAATGTGTTAACATTTGATGACATTATACATATGTCATATAGTATATATATATATATCTCTTCATCTTTTGTTTGTTGCTGGTATATAAAAATGCATTTTAAAAATACTGATTTTTGTATATAGCTGTGGTATAAGGCTTAAAATTAAGGCCAAATATTATGTGTTACCTCGCTTCTGGTAAAACTGGAAGGATGTCTAATGCACTAACAGCCAAGTTTTCCCCATTCTGCCTCTATAGATAAGGTCCTCTAGTTAAAATATCCTCCTCATCAAGGGGACCAGGCATAGTTTCTGCTTGTCCTAAAGAAATGAGCTTCGGTTCCCTGATAGCCTGTTGGTGTTAATGTAAAGCATGAAATCAGCCGTAATACCTGGCTCGCCAAAATGTAACACGAAGGCCACTGAGGGCAGGGAAGGGTTTGGAGAAGGGCGTAGGCCTTTGGAATGCCGAGGCCTGCGTGACCACTCTGCCTTTGGAGTGCCGTGGAGACTTGCCTTCCCGAAACTTTCCTAGCCCAAACAGCCGCCCTGTGATCTAAGAGATGTAGGCATTGTCCTTCAGGCTATGTTTAGCAGAACTCGTAGACCACGCATACTAGCCTATCCCACAGTATCTTTCCCGTAAACAGATCCTCCCAGTTTCAGTAAGACCCCTTGTCACACATCATGTGCTTGAGAAGCGGTGGTAAGGATTTGTGATTATCCTGAAGGACCAGTAAAAGCGGGAGCAAAGAAGAGCAAGGGTCTTTGCCTCTGAGTGTTGACCTCTTGCCTTCTCCTCTCTTTCACAGCAAAGTTCGGAGTAATCTTTCATCCATCGGTACAGGGATTGCTGGCCATTCCCAGCAATAGGTCACAGAATTATTCAAATAGGCCAAACATATTCTCCCCCCAAAATCAGGGTCACTCCATCCTCTTGCTACAAAGCCTCCTACAGATCTTGGTTGTTCACTGTGTTCCTGTGTGGTGTGCAGTACCCTCCTCCCATGGGCTGTGAGTTTATATGACTAATATACCTGTATTTTTGCTAAACTCACTTAACTTGTACTTTATTTGAATATTCTTTGAATTTTCTGAAAACATAATCATGTGTTTGAAAGTAACATCAGTTTTATTCCTCCCTTTAAAATTCTTTTGTTATTTATTTTTCTTGCTTTATATAAGTAGCTAGGACTTCCAGTACAATGTTGACTGTAAGTAGAGATTGTGGAAGTTTTTGGTCTTTCTCAACCTCAGAAGGAAAGTTTCAACATTTTGCTCCTAAGTTTTTTGTTTGTGATAGTACTTTTTTGTAGATACCATTCATCGGATTAAGTGTATTCCCTTCTATTTCTAGTTTTCTAATAGTTTTCACCATATATATTAATCAGATCTTCTTAGGTACTTTTTTTGCATCTATTGAGATAATATTTTTCTCCTTTGTTCTATTAATGTGGTGAATTACACTGATTGATTTCTCATACACTAAACCAACCTTATATTCCTGGGTTAAACTTGATTATTTATTTATTTTTCTAATTTAGAATTTTTGCTACTGTGTTATTGAGTTATTTAAACTTTTTATATGAAATATAACTTTTTATATCTAACGAAGACTTTTACCTTAAAATCTACTTTTTGTGATATTAGTTTTGGCAGCATTCTTTCGATTAGTGTCTGCCTGCTATGTTGTATTCCACCTTTTTACTTTTACCTTTACATTTAAAATGATTTTTCAAAAAGCAACATGTAGTTGTTGGAAATAATTATCTTTTAATTGTAGCATTTAATCCATTTTTGTGGGATGTATTTATTAATATATTTTAGCTTAAATTTAATACCTTGCTGTTCACTTTCTCTTTGTGCCACAATTGTATGTCTTCCTTTCTTTCTCGCCTTCTTTTGTATTATTTTCATTATACTCCTTTATATTAACTTTATACTTAAAGTCTTTTTTTTTAGTCCTCCACATTCCCCTCTTTAATATGGCATTTTGCACTATGTACATTAATGAAAATTTGAAACAAACAAAAAGAACTTTAGTCAAACTCCCCTCCCTCCTCCAGCTTTATTGGATAGTTTAAAATTACATTCTAGGACTTCAGTTGCTTTTCCCATCTGACTTTTATTTTTTTATTTTTTATTTTTTAAGATTTTATTTATTTATTCAACAGAGATAGAGACAGCCAGCGAGAGAGGGAACACAAGCAGGGGGAGTGGGAGAGGAAGAAGCAGGCTCCTAGCGGAGGAGCCTGACATGGGGCTCGATCCCATTGCGCCGGGATCACGCCCTGAGCCGAAGGCAGACGCTTAACCGCTGTGCCACCCAGGTGCCCCTACCATCTGACTTTTAAAAACTGATTACAGCAAATGAATCAGTTGTCTAAGTGATATAAGTACACAAAAATAACATCTTGATTTCTGTGAAATGCATTTCTCTGCAATTCCTGAATAACTCCAAATTATACTATCTCTGAGCATAGATGTTTACTCTGGGTTTTAGATAGAGTCTTTGAAAAAATTTGTTCTAAACCTTTGCTATCACCTTATGTATACCGAACATCAAGGCTGTGATGCAGTTTTTTCTGTTTGGGTCTTTATCCCGATTTTTCTTGCACAGCCATTTATTTTGTTTATTCCCACTCAACTGTATGTTCTATGTAAGGCCTGATAAAGATGTTACTTGATGTTATTTAATAGCTACTGAGGTCAGATAATCCAAGGCAATCATTATACTAAAATTAAAATTATTTATGGAAGCTCATAGATACTTCTAGAATTGGTTTTACCTCCTACATGAGGACATATCCAAGAAATCCAGAATGGTCTTACTGGTTCAACTCAACTCTTCTAATTCATTAATCCTTATTCACCAGTGGCATGGAAAGGGGGTTCTTTTTTTTTTTTTTTTTTAAAGATTTAATTTATTTATTTGACAGAGAGAAAGACAGCCAGCAAGAGAGGGAACACAAGCATGGGGAGTGGGAGAGGGAGAAGCAGGCTCCCAGCAGAGGAGCCTGATGCGGGGCTTGATCCCAGGATGGGATCACGCCCTGAGCCAAAGGCAGACACCCAAAGACTGAGCCACCCAGGCACCCCAGGAAAGGGAGTACTTTAACAAAGCATTATGCATACCACCTCTATCAAACTCGACATAAACTCTATTTTTTAGTTAAATGTAGGAAATTGATTTTTCCCCCCACCCGTTTCCTCCTTTTACATGGCAAGTAAAGCTCACTGGCCTGGGAGTAGCTTCTATCTACCAACCTTTGGCCAGTGAAGAGGATTCAGAGAAAATAATACAACCATCAATCAGAAAAAGGAGGGGCAACAAATGAAAATAAACTGTGGCTTCAATTGTGCATTCCCGTGCAGGGTGCATTGACTTGCCACAGCAATAACAGTTGACTTCACTTGTCTTGTGGCAGTTGATGGCTACGTGACCAGTTTCACCACACCTATAGCACTTTGCTCTGGTGCAGTCTTTCTGAATGTGTTCAAATTCTCCACAAGAAGAGCACTGCTGTTTATCCACATGGTCACAGTCACGAGTCAGATGGCCTGGTTTGCCACAGTTGTAGCAGCATTGCTCTCGATCTCTCTTGGGTTCCCGGCAGTCCTTGGCCATGTGGCCGCTTCTACCGCAGTGATAATAGGCATCGTCCTGAAGATCGCAATCCTTGACAAGATGACCAGACTCACCACAACAATAACAGATGTCTGGAAGAGGTGAGGAAACAAACAGGAAACTTCCATCCGAGGTAAAATCACCTCTGCCACAGCTTCTCATTCCATGACCGTGGCCTCCATTAGCAGGGCACTCCAGTGGCTAGAGCTCCCACACTTGAAGCACTCATTGGTGCTCAAGGCTGCAGTAAGATCTTTGGCATCTAGGCAGGCCTGCAGTGGCAGAGACTCTGACATGGGCCAGCGAAAGGCAGTTTACGAGGTAGTGGCTGTTTATTTTTAGGGTCCTTTCCTATGCCACACATGGATCTGCACCCATACTTAAATGTTCTTGTAGTATTCATAGTAGCTACCATAAATATCTTCATGTGTATTCCTGATATCAAAGTACTATAAATTAGTACTTTTACCTCTTCCTGGACAGTTTAATACCATAACATTTTTGGACTCCATTTACCCTCTTTTTATCTTGTATATTATCTTTGTTATGAATCTTAACTCTCTATTTTTAAACCACTAAATACATTATTATTAGTAATAATCAATACTAATTTTTGTGTGGTCACATATTTACCCTTTTGCCACTCTTTGTTTTTTCCCCATCTGCAAATTTGTTCTCATTTTCTTTCTGCCTGAATATCACCCTTTAGTAATTCTTCAACTATGTGACTGCTGTTGGCAGTTAATTTCCATTTTTTTGGGGGGGGGTCTAAAAATGTCTTTCCTTTTTAATGGGTATTTTTATTATATACAGATCTATAGTCTGGTCATTTTATTTTTTACTAACTTGAAATTATGCCAATGTTTTCTGGCTTTCATTTTTTGTTTAAGAAATCACTTGTCATATAGCAATACAGGCCTACCTCAAGAAGCAAGAAAAATCTCAAACAACCTAACCTTACACCTAAAGGAGCTAGTAAAAGAACAACAACTGAAGCTTAAAGCCAGCAGAAGAAAGAAGTTAACAAAGATTAGAGCAGAAATAAATGATATGGAAACTAAAAAAACAGTAGAACAGATTAATGAGAGCAGAAGCTCATTCTTTGAAAAAAATAATAAAATTAATAAACCTCTAGCCAGTATAATCAAAAAGAAAAGAGAAAAGACTCAAATAAATAAAATCACAAATGAGAGAAGAGAAATAACAACCCACACCATGGAAATACAATTATAAACGAATATTATGAATAACTATATGCCAACAAATTGGACAATCTGGAAGAAATAAATAAATTCCTAGAAACATATAAACTACCAAAACTGAAAAAGAATAGAAAACTGGAACAGACTGATAACCAGCAAAGAAATTGAATCAGTAATCAAAAAACTCCCAACAAACAAAAGTCCAGGGCCAGATGGCTTCACAGGCAAATTCTACCAAACATTTACAGAAGAGTTAACATCTGTTCTTCTCAAACTATTTCCCCCCACCAAAAAAAATGAAAGGAAGGAAAACTTCCAAATCCATTCTATAAGGTCAGCATATTCCTGATACCAAAACCAGATAAAGCTCCACTGAGAAAGAGAATTACAAGCCAATATCCCTGATGAACATAAATGCAAAATTTCTCAATAAAAAACTAGCAAATCAAATCCAACAATACATTAAAAAAATTAATCATCACAATCAAGTGGGACTTATTCCTGGGTTGCAAGGGTGATTCAATATTTCCAAATCAATTAATGTTATACACTGCAATAATAAAATAAAGGATAAGAACCATATGATCATTTCAATAGATGTGGAAAAAACATTCAATGAAGCACAACATCCATTCATTATGAAAATCCTCAACAAAGTAAGTTTAGAGGGACCATACCTCAACATTATAAAGGCCATATATGAAAAACTCATAACTAATATCATTCTCAAGGGGAAAACTGAGAGCTTTTCCTCCAGTCAGGAACAAGACAGGGATGTCCATTCTCATCACTTCTATTTAACATAGTACTAAAAGTCCTAGCCATGATAATCAGAGAACAAAAAGAAATAAAATGCATCTAAATCAGCAAAGATGAAGTAAAACTTTCACTATTTGCAGATGACATTGATAGCCTATATAAAAAACATGAAAGACTCCATCAAAAAACTATTAAAACTGATAAATCAATAAGGTCAGAGGATACAAAATCAATGTACAGAAATTTGTTGCATTTCTTTACACCAATAATGAAGCAGCAGAAAGAGAAATTAAGGAATCAATCCTATTTACAATTGCACCAAAAAATAAAGATAACTAGGAATAAACCTAACCAAAGAGGTGAAAGACCTGTATTCTGAAAACTATAAAACACTAATAAGAGAAATTGAATATGAGACAAAGAAATGGAAAAACATTCCATGCCTATGGATTGGAAGAACAAATACTGTTAACATGTCTATACTACCCAAAGCAATCTACACATTTAATGCAATCCCCATCAAAATACCAACAGCATTCTTCATAGAGCTAGAACAAACAATCCTAATTCTGTATGGAACCACGAAAGGTCCCGAATAGCCAAAGCAATCTTGAAAAAACGAAGCAAAGCTGGAGGCATCACAATTCTGGATTTCAAGTTATATTACAAAGCTATGGTGATCAAAACAGTATGGTACTGGCACAAAAATAGACACAGGGATCAGTGGAACAGAATAGAAAGCCCAGAAATGAACCCACAAGTATATAGTCGATTAATCTTCGACAAAGCAGGAAAGAATATCCAGTGGAAAAAAGTCTCTTCAACAAATGATGTTGAGAAATCTGGACAGCAGCATACAAAAGAAAAAACCGGGCCACTTTCTTACATCATTGACAAGAATAAATTCAAAATGGATGAAAGACCTAAATGGGAGACCTGAAACCATCAGAATCCTACAGGAGAACACACAGGCAGTAATTGACATTGGCCAGAGCCAATTCTTTCTAGCTATGTCTCCTGAGGCAGGGGAAACAAAAGCAAAATAAACTATCAGGACCTCATCAAAATGAAAAGCTTCTGTGCAGCAAAGAAAACAATCAACAAAACTAAAAGGCAACCTTCAGAATGGGAGAAGATATTTGCAAATCACAAATCTGAGAAAGGGTTAGTATCCAAAATTTATGAAGAACTTAGACAACTCAACTCCCCAAAAACAAATAATCCAGTTAAAAATGGGCAGAAGGCATGAATATTTTTCCAAAGAAGACATCCAGATGGCCAGCAGACACACAAAAAGGTGCCCAACATCACTGATCATCAGGGAAATGTAAATCAAAACCACAATGAGCTATCACATCACACCTGTCAGAATGGCCAAAATCAGCAACACAAGAAACAGCAAGTGTTGGTGAAGCTATGAAGAAAGGGGAACTCTCTTGTACTGTTGGTGGGAATACAAACAGATGCAGCCATTCTGGAAAACACTATGGAGATTTCTCAAAAAGTTAAAAATAGAACCACCCTACAATCCAGCGATTTCCCTAGTAGGTATTTACCCAAAGAATACAAAAATACTAATTCAAAGGGATACATGCACCCCAGTGTTTATAGGAGCATTATCTACAATAGCCACATTATAGAAACAACTCAAGTGTCCATGGACTGATGAATGGATAAAGAAGATGTAGTATAATACATACAATGGAATATTACTCTGCCATAAAAAGAATGAAATCTTTCCATTTGTAATGACATGGATGAAGCTAGAAATATTATGCTAAGCAGAATAAGTCGGTTAGAGAATGAGAAATACCTCATGGTTTCACTCATATGTGGAATTTAAGAAATTAAAACAATTAGGGCACCTGGGTGGCTCAGTTGGTTGGGTAACTGCCTTTGGCTCAGGTCATGATCCTGCAGTCCTGGGATCGAGTCCTGCATAGGGCTCCCTGCTCACTGGGGAGTGTGCTTCTCCCTCTGACCCTCTCCCATCTCATGCTTTCTCTCTCTCTCAAATAAATAAATAAAATCTTAAAAAAAAAGAAATTAAAACTAATTAGCAAAGAAAAAAAAAAGAGAGAGAGAGAGACAAATGAAGAAACAGACTCTTAACTATAGAGTCCAAACTGATGGTTACCAGAGGGGAGGTGGGTGGGGGGATGGGGGAAATAGGTGATGGGGATTAAGAAGGACACTTGTTGTGATGAACACCAGGTGTTGGTTGTGTGCAAGTGCTGGATCACTATATGGTACACCTGAAACTAATATTACATTGCATGTTAACAACTGCAATTTAAATAAAAAGTTGAAATCAGGCATCTCTCTTCTATTTGCTGCTTTATAGAAGAAAATAAAAATTTAAAAATCTGTTTTTAACTTTTTCTTCATTTTTGGTTTTTAGGAGTTTTAGTGTAATGTGCATAGGAGTGATACGGTTATTATTTATCCTGCCTGAAGTTTGTGGGTCTTCTTGAATCTATAGACTGATGTGTTTATTCAGTTTGGGGAAATTATCTTCCATTATCTCAACCAATATTTTGTTTTCCTCATTCTTTCTCTTCTCTCCTTTGGAGACTCAAATTACATACATATGTGGTGTTTTCACTGCATTCTCAATGGTCACTTAGGATACAAAATTGCCTACATTAAATTGAAGAATGACACAGTCAGAATCTAATAGTGAAAATATCACTCTAGTCGTTCATGTACAGGATGGACATGAAGCACAGACTGGAGGCAGAAAGCAGAGTTATAAAACTATAACTATAATCTATTTTGACCACTTGTAATGTGTTTCCTTCACTGGCTTCCCTTTCTCCTCCCATTTTCTAAATTTGGGTATTCCTCAAAGTTGTGTTTTTGTCTTTCTTACCTTCTTTTCTTTCTACACTCCGATAGTCACCTCTGCATAGGTGTCTATGAGATAAAACTTTCCAGTTCTCGGGGCACCTGGGTGGCACAGTCGTTAAGCATCTGCCTTCGGCTCAGGGCGTGATCCCAGCGTTGTGGGATCGAGCCCCACATCAGGCTCCTCTGCTAGGAGCCTGCTTCTTCCTCTCCCTCTCCCCCTGCTTGTGTTCCCTCTCTCACTGGCTGTCTCTATCTCTGTCGAATAAATAAATAAAATCTTTTAAAAAATTAAAAAAAAAACCTTTCCAGCTCTCATTCCCTCTTCCAAGAACCCATGCTGCAGTTGAAACTGCCCACTATATATCTACTCACACTGCAAACCAGGGCACTTAAAAACAAATTTTCTTCTGTCTCATTTTAGTTCTGTCCTCTGACTTATAGTTTCTGTTAATGGTATGATCATACATCAGCCACTGGGCTCATATCTCTCATCTCTTGCTCCTTCCTCCATTGATTCCAACATTTCACAAGTGACAAAACTTTTAGCATTTTTATCCACATTATCTTCCCCATCCTTCTTTCTATTGCCAAAATCCAATATCAACTCTCATCTCCTGGACTATCGTAAATTTTTTAACTGGTCTTTCTGTATGGTCTCTTTCTATTCTATCCACCTAATAAAAAGTTTCCAGTTTATTTTCCTAAAGACTCATCAAATATTGGTGTATGTATATATAATAGAATATTACTCAGCCATCAAAAAGAATGAAATCTTGCCATTTGCAACCACATGGGTGGAACTAAAGGGTGTTATGCTAAGCAAAATAAGTCAGTTAGACAAATATCAGAGGATTTCACTCATATGTGGAATTTAAGAAACAAAACAAACGAGTAAAGGAAAAAAGAAAAAGAGAGGCAAAGAAACAGACTCTTTTTTTTTTAATTTGACAGAGATAGAGACAGCCAGCGAGAGAGGGAACACAAGCAGGGGGAGTGGGAGAGGAAGAAGCAGGCTCATAGCAGAAGAGCCTGATGTGGGGCTCGATCCCAGAACGCTGGGATCACGCCCTGAGCCGAAGGCAGACGCTTAACCGCTGTGCCACCCAGGCGCCCCAAGAAACAGACTCTTAACTATAGAGAACAACCTGAAGGTTTCCAGATGAACATATGGGAAGGAAGGAAAAAAAACAGAGAGGGAGGCAAACCAAAAGAGACTCTTAATGATAGGAAACAAACTGAGGGTTGCTGGAGGGGTTGTGGGTGGGGGGATGGGGTAACTGGGTGATGGGCGATAAGGAGGGCACTTGATGGAATGAGCACTGGGTGTTACATGCAACTGATGAATCACTAAATCCTACCTCTGAAACTAACAACACACTATATGTTAATTAAATTGAATTTAAGTTAAAAAATTGTAAAGACTGATCATATGTTATTTGCCTGCTCAAAACATTCAATGAGTCCCCTTTGTTTACTGAGTAAAGTACAATTCCTTAGCGAAGCATTCAAAGCCCACACAAAAGTTCCCTACCCAATCTCCATATTTCTCTCTCATCATACCTCAACAGAGACATTTTGCTTCAGTCACATTGAACGAATTGTCGTTCCCTACACATGTTCCAAACATTCCTTCCTTAGAATCTTTGTTTGGTGTTTTTTACCTTTCACCACAAAAGCATGTGACAGTGAACAGCATTTCTTCAGCAGCAGAGTGACAACTATCTTTAGGGACATGAAAAATACTTCACACTTAAGCCAGATCACATCATGTACTATTTTACTTTCATCCACCAAATTGTTTACCTTTAAAATTAGGTCAAAATTTATAGAGACACTCCTTGGAAACATAAGTCACTTAATAATGACTTGAAATTTGGCAGAGAAAAGTAACAAAGAAGAGGGGCATTTATGCATATACATTTTAACTGGATGGAAACAGAATGAAAAGACCTGAAGTTCATTTATTATCATAGTGTACAATTTTGTGAAGCCTTTACTAAAGAGGTGTTAGACTTATTTCACTAACAGACTTAATTGATTCATTTTTATATGGTAACTTCTGGTATTAGTAAATTTTTACCTCATATTGTAAGTCCGTAGGCTTTCTTCCCAAGTAGAAACTATAAGGGCATGGATGTTAAAACCATAAAGTGAGTGGGTAATAATAACTTTTATACATGGTGCTTAGCATTTGCCAGGGATTAGTCTAACAGCGTTACTTGTATTACCTTATTTAAACCTCACAAGTACCCTAAGAAGCAAGTAATAATGATCATTTTTATTTTACCAAAGAGCAAACTGAGGCATACAGAAATTATATAGTTTGCTCAGAGTCACGCACATAGCTGTTATGTAAATGTGAACCCAAGAAATCTGGCTCCAGAATTTATGCTCTTGTCTACTACGCCATATTATGTAAACTTCATTTTTCTAATATATTCGATCTATGGAGAGAATAACATTCTTTGGTAAGGAAGGTAAGGTCTCCCTTCAGAATTTAATAAATATTCAAGTTCTACTGCGTCTGTCTACTCTGGGATTATTCTGTTTGCCCTTTACGATCTATGGGCCTCCTCCCTCCTTTTGCTTTCAGTAGTAACCAACCGTCACCTGCCAAGCTGATGCGGTCGTCTTTACCACATTCATCTTTACCACAACATCTCTGCACCTATTGTCTCTAATCTCGGCAACCTTGTAAAAAGCCCATCTACTACGAACTTCTGAGAAGACCGAACTTCTGGTTTTATTTTATTTTTTTAAGATTTTATTTATTGAAGATGGAGAGAGAGAGGGAGAGAGCACGATCAGGGAGGAGGGGGCAGAAGCAGTCTCCCCACTGAGCAGGGAGCCCAATGCATGGCTGCATTCCAGGACCCTGGGATCATGACCTGAGCCAAAGGCAGAGGCTTAACTAACTAAGTGACCAACCCAGGTGCCTCCATGGACTTCCGGTTTTATACTTTCATTCACTTTTAGGATATATTTCTCCTCCATTTTGATTATGTATCCTCTGCCGAGAAAGGCAAAACCTTAGTGCTTCCCAGTTTCCCTCCATACTACCCTAGTTAATAGGTGTTATAATAGTTAATAGATATTATATGAAATAAAAGGACTTTTCAGGGAAAATAAGTTTGGGAAATATTGGCTAAAATCTTGAATCTGCCCCTTACTAATTGTATGAACTTGCTAAAATGATTTCATCTATCTGCATCTCATTTTTGTCCTTCAATAAAATGAAACTAAATGTATTATCTGCCTCACTGATTTGTTGCAGGTATTATACGAGGTAATGCATGTAAATCACTTTGTATTATGCTTTACTCATAATTAGTATTCAACACACGTCAGCCTCTATTATTAAATTGTGACTATTACTATTACAAGCCGGGACACAGCTACTAAGTTTGAGCTGTGTCCAAGTCTGCAATCTCCTGGTAGAGGGTTGTAGCTCAGATTTACATGCAGTGGATCCCCAATTCTGCTCTGTGGATGGCTGACTCAGAAGTTCTGCCAATACTGTTTAAAAATACAAATGCCCATATTCTGTTCCTGGAAATAATGATTTAATACATTTTGTAAATTATTTTTTATAAAATTCCATTTTCTTTTTTTTTTTTTTAAAGATTTTTTATTTATTTGACAGAGATAGAGACAGCTAGCGAGAGAGGGAACACAAGCAGGGGGAGTGGGAGAGGAAGAAGCAGGCTCATAGCAGAGGAGCCTGATGTGGGGCTCAAACCCATAACGCCGGGATCACGCCCTGAGCCGAAGGCAGATGCTTAACCGCTGTGCCACCCAGGCGCCCCTAAAATTCCATTTTCAATAGAACCAACTTGCAGTGAGATTTGGGAACCACTAATTTAGAAAATAATATTCATCTTCCTTAGCACAGCATTCAAGGCTTTGCATGACCTAGCTCTATCCTGCCTTTACATTCTCAGCTTCTGCTGTAGTAGTAGGGAATACTTCTGAAATAAAAGCTTTGGAACCCCACATAGTATTTAGAAAAGAAGAGTTGTAACTGACAGGTAAAAATCCTGGTTTCCTGTGCTCTACAACAGAAGTTTCGAACCTGGGCATATGAAGAATCACTCGGGGCACTTGTTAAATATACATATCCCTGGGCTACGCTCTGAGAGTTTCTGGTGGAGCAAATCTGAGATAGGACTTGCGGAAATATACATTTTTAAAAAGACCTCTAGGTGATTCCAATGAGGAGCCAGTATTGGAAACTATGGTGTATTTTTCTCTTGGTCTATATTTCTTGAGAACAGAGACCAGATATTTTTTTACTCCTTTGTTTTGTCCAAAAAGTAATAGCCCAATGCTGACACAAACCAGGTGCTCATTTATTGAGCCAAGTAAGAAAGAAGGATTGGTTGGGTGAGAATGGGAGGTAAGTTTTTGCTGTGCCACTACAATGCCTCAATTTGTACCAGACATATTCTCCTCTGGAATGAAGAAGGAGAAACAAGGCAACAAACTATTCTATTGTGACTCCCTTGATACCACTTTTAAGGTCACTAGAGATGTAGACTTTATGCTCTTTGATGGAAAGTCCAAATGTGGCCTACTTAGCCTAGCGGTATCCAATTGAAATTGATTTAATTTTTTTCTATTCGTTGTCCCTATCTATGAAAGCAAGGTGAATAAACTATTCAAATCCAAAGTTATATAGCATTTTAACTAACAGCACAGGCTCTGGATTCATACTTCTTGTAGTCAAATACTTTCTTTACCTTTTGCCAACTGTATAACCCCAGGAATGTCACTTAAACTTTCTGTGCCTCAGTTTTCTCAACTGTAATATGGGGTAATATTAGTACTTATTTCCTATGATTGTGAGAATTTAATGAGATAATAAATATAACTCAAACAATTCTTGACACATAAGATGTACTAAGTATTTCCTTGTTTGTTTATTTCCTTAACTAATGAAGAACTTTGTACATACATATATCAGAATTTCCATAGAATTCTAATCCCTTTCCCTAAGGCACATGCTTTTGTGAATTAAACAACCTCTCATGTGGAAGCTGCATTTTCTAAATAGTGACAACGGGCAAGATTTAACAATGTGTTCTAGAGCTGGGGTTTCTAATTACAGGTACTTGATCACGTTTTCACCCATCTGTGAAAGGCAGGAAAAATAAAATAGTATAATTGTCAAATGTCATTTCTTAAGGATTGTCCTTTAGACACAGATTTATTTCATTCCTACATTTTTGTTTTGGACCAAAATACCCACTTTAAGGGAATGACATACCATAGTTTATTGTATTTTTTTAAACTTCCCATACTTAAAAAATTTCTTTTAATGACAAATTTATGTCAGACCATGGTACGAAGGCCTATGATCGCTATGAGATCCACTTAAAGCTAAAACATCAAAGCGAAAGTTCTCCCTTCCTTTGGCTATTTACGAGTGCAAGTACCCATTTCTTCCAGATGTCTTCGAATGAGATTTTGTTTTTCAGTTGACAAATTCCAAGAGTAGCTGCCCCCTTGACATTAAACACAGCAATAGACTTTGTGCAAACCTTGGATGAGAGGCAAGATGCATGATGATGGTGGCAGAGTGATTTTATCAGTTAAGCAATTAAGACATGAGACTATTAGAAGGGACTATTAATTCTGTTATTTAATGCTTTCACATTAGCTTTATCAGAAAAGAGATAACCTCTTATGTTGCACTGAGATATATAAAGCATTTAAAATGCTTCGCAAAGATTAAAGCACTACAGAAATGCAAAACATCATCAGATGACACTCTCTTGAAAATTACTTCCTTTGTTTTTTTATTTGCCTCCCTCATACTTTTAATTACATGGATATGACTTTCCATGTGCTAGAGGAAAGCCATAGGCTATGTGTTTGGATACTCCTAAATCACTATTGCTAAAACCTCAGTTATGTTTAAAATTGCCTTAAAAGAATAGAATTTTTTTTTTGCTAGTAAACAATATTCTTTGAAATTTCTTTACTTTTCATTTTTTCGAATAAGTATTACATATATAAAAAATAAAATATAAAGATAGTGAAATCATTCAATGTAGTTGGAAATGAAAATCATGTAAACCAAGCTTGTTTTATATCTGATTACCACTGGGTGTCAGCAACGTATGACTTTCAACTGACAATCTCTAAATAAAATTGTAGAATAGTCAAGTTTATTTTGTGTTAGTATTTGACTTAATATTTGTTTTCATTTGAGATTTTTATTACTGAATGAATTTTTAACTATACATTAGTGATAATTTTAACCCCTAGATGATGCTTCAGTATCATCATGATATTATAGAACACATACTAAAGGGCTCTTCCTTGTAATTTTTAAACTATAGAAATTAAAGACCTCAAGATAGTAAAAATGTAACCAACCTGTTAGCTTACGGGGTGTGTGTGTGTGTGTGTGTGTGTGTGTATGCTTGTCTACATGTGTGTTTTGTAGATTCAAATCATTTAAATATTAAATAGATCAGGATTGCTCAGAAAACACATTAGAGAAGCCATTCATTGATTCAACCCTATAGTCGTACACTCAACACACATTTACAGAATGGTTACTGTATTTTAGGATCTGTTCATGGTACAGGAAATAAAGGGGTGAATAGGACATCATCCCTTCTCTCAAATTGTTCAGCATAGCTGGGAAGACTATTAAAATCACAATTATAGGGGTGCCTGGGTGGCACAGCGGTTAAGCGTCTGCCTTCGGCTCAGGGCGTGATCCCGGCATTATGGGATCAAGCCCCACATCAGGCTCCTCCGCTATGAGCCTGCTTCTTCCTCTCCCACTCCCCCTCCTTGTGTTCCCTCTCTCGTTGGTTGTCTCTATCTCTGTGGAATAAATAAATAAAATCTTTTTAAAAAATAAAAAAATAAAATCACAATTATAGGGGAAGCATTCTGTGATATGTATTATGTGAAGGGGAGACTGTATGGTATTGGGTTGAGTGATCTACCCCTGGAGCCTGGCTTTCTGCTTGGATTCCCATCCCTGGTTTTATTGGTTATATGATCCACTACAGGAAACAGGAAACCATAGGAAAATATGAAAACAATGTCTCACCAAATAGAGAATATCAACAAAGAGAATATGTTAAAAAAACCAAAACCAAAACAACAACAAAAACAAACCTAAGTAGAAATTCTGGAGTTGAAAAGTACAATAACTGAAATGAAAAATTCACTAGAGGGGATGAACAACAGATCTGAGGAAACGGAAGAAACTATCAGGGAAGTCAAGATAGCTCAATTGAGATTAGTGAGTCTGAGGAACTAAAAAGAATAAAAGAATGAGGAAAAAGGAGTACAACCTCAGAGACCTGTCTGACGTAATCAAGCATATCGACATATGCACAATGGGAGTCCCAGAAAAGGACAGAGAAAAAAGAATACTCAAAAAATGATGGCTGAGAACTCCCCAATTTTTAATGTTTTTATTTAAATTCCAGTTAGTTAACATACAGTGTAATATTAGTTTCAGGTGTGCAGTATAGTGATTCAATAATTCTATCCATCGTCTGCTGCTCATCGCAAGTGCACACCTTGATCCCCATCACCTATTCCCCGCTCCCTCACCTCCTCTCTGGTACCATCAGTGTGTTCTCCAGAGTTAAGAGTCTCTTTCTTGATTTGCCTCTCTCTCTTTTTCCCCTTTGCTCATTTGTTTTGTTTCTTAAATTCCACATATGAGTAAAATCATGGTATTTGTCTTTCTCTGACTGACTTATTCTGCTTAACATACTACTTCTAGCTCCATCCATGTCACTGCAAATGGAAAGATTTCATGTTTTATGGCAGAGTAATATGGCAGTGTATATATATATATATATATATATATACACATATACATATATATATACATATGTATAGTATATATATATGACATCTTCTTTATCCATTCCTCAGTTGATGCACACTTGGGCTGGTTCCATAATTTAGTTATTGTAGAGAAAGCTGCTATAAACATTGGGGTGAATGTATCCCTTTGAATTAGTATTTTTGTATTCTTTGGGTAAATACCTAGCAGTGCAATTGCTGGATTGTAGGGTGGTTCTATTTTTAACTCTTTGAGGAAACTCCATAGTGTTTTCCACAATGGCTGCATCTGTTTGTATTCCCACCAACAGTACAAGAGTGTTCCCCTTTCTTCATAGCTTCACCAACACTTGTTTCTTGTGTTGCTGATTTTGGCCATTCTGACAGGTGTGACGTGATAGCTCATTGTGGTTTTGATTTACATTTCCCTGATGATCAGTGATGTTGGGCACCTTTTTGTGTGTCTGCTGGCCATCTGGATGTCTTCTTTGGAAAAATATTCATGCCTTCTGCCCATTTTTAACTGGATTATTTGTTTTTGGGGAGTTGAGTTGTCTAAGTTCTTCATAGATTTTGGATACTAACCCTTTCTCAGACTTGTGATTTGCAAATATCTTCTCCCATTCTGTAGGTTGCCTTTTAGTTTTGTTGATTGTTTCCTTTACTGCACAGAAGCTTTTCATTTTGATGAGGTCCTGATAGTTTATTTTGCTTTTGTTTCCCCTGCCTCAGGAGACATAGCTAGAAAGAATTGGCTTTGGCCAATGTCAAAGAGGTTACTGCCTGTGTGTTCTCCTCTAGGATTCTGATGGTTTCAGGTCTCCCATGTAGGTCTTCCAACCATTTTAAATTTATTTTTGTGTATGATATAAGAAAGTGGCCCAGTTTTTTCTTTTGCATGTTGCTGTCCAGATTTCTCAACATCATTTGTTGAAGAGACTTTTTTCCACTGGATATTCTTTCCTGTTTTGTTGAAGATTAATTGACCATAGAGTTGTGGGTTCATTTCTGGGTTTTGGGTTTTCCATTCTGTTCCACTGACCCCTGTGTCTATTTTTGTGCCAGTGCCATACTGTTTTGATCACTATAGCTTTGTAATATAACTTGAAATCCAGAATTGTGATGTCTCCAACTTTTTCTTTTTCAAGGTTGCTTTGGCTATTCAGGGTCTTTTGTGGTTCCATGCAAATTTTAGGATTGTTTGTTCTAGCTCTGTGAAGAATGCTGTTGGTGTTTTAATAGGGATTGCATTAAATGTGTAGATTGCTTTGGTAGTATAGACATGTTAACAATATTTGTTCTTCCAATCCTTGAGCATGAAATGTCTTTCCATTTCTTTGTGTCATCTTCAATTTCTTTCATCAGTGTTTTATAGTTTTTCACCTCTTTGGTTATGTTTATTCCTGGGTATCTTATTGTTGAAAACTCCCCAAATTTGATGGAAACACATTTATCTACACAACCAAAAAGCTCAATGAACTAAAAAAAATAAACTCAAAAAGTCATACCTAAACACGTCATAACTAAACTGTTAAAAATCAAAGATAGTGAAACTTGAATGTAACAAAAGAAAAGTTACTCATCATGTACAAGGGATACTCAGTACGTTTAACAGTTGATTTCTCTTCAGAGACTATGCAGGCTAGCAAGAAGTCAGATGACGTAATCAGAGTGTTGAAAGAAGAAATTTTAAATTAAGAATTATAAATTTTGCACAACTGTCCTTTAAAAGCAGGAAAAATTAAAACATTCCCACATAAAAACTGAGAGTCCCTTGCATACCTTTCCTACAGGAAATAATAAATAGAATCTTTCAGGCTGAAATGAAAAGACACTAAATTGTAAATCAAATCCACATGAGGAAATAGACCAATAAAAGTAACCACATAGATTAATATAAAACACAGTATAAATGTATGTTTTGTTTGTAAATCCTTTTCTTTTTCTATCTTATTTAAAAGTCAACTACATAAAGCAATAATTACAAAATTGTCTTTTGGGGAATAAAATTTATATAGATGTAGCTTGTACGACAATAACAGCCCAAAGGAGGGAGGAAGAAATGGAATAAAAAAGGAGCAACATTTTGTATCCTATTAAAATTAAGGTGGTATTAGATTGTTATAAATTAAGATGTTAATTTTAACCCCCAGGGCCTCCACTAAGAAATAAATAAAAGAAATGACAAGGGCATTAAAGTGACACTCCAGAAACTATCTAATAAACACATGAAAAGGCAGTAATGGAGGTATAGAGAGAAAAAAAAAATAAGAAAACAAATGGCAAAAAGGCACACATATATCTTACCTTATCAGTAATTACATTAACTGTAATGCATAAAGCACTCTAATTAAATGGCTGAGATTGATAGAATAGATGTCTTTTTTTTTTAAAGATTTTATTTATTTGACAGAGAGAGAGAGCACAAGCAGGGGAGCAGGAGAGGTAGAAACAGACTCCCCACTGAGCAGGGAGCCTGATGCAGGTCTGGATCCAGGACCCTGGGATCATCACCTGAGCCGAAGGCAGTTGCTTAACCAACTGAGCCACCCAGGCGCCTCAACAGAATAGATTCCTTTTAATGAGACAATTATATGTTGTCTACAAGAGACACTCGAATTTCAAAGGCACAAATACATCAAAATGGGAAAAGATAACTATGTAAATAGAAACAAAGGGAGATCTAGAGCAGCTGAAATAATATGAGACAAAATAGACTCTACTGGGTTGAATAGTGTCCCCCAAACTCATGTCCATTTGAAATCTCTGAATGTGACTTTATTTGAAAATAGTGTCTTTGTGGGCATAATCAAGTTATGATGAGGCTATACTGGATTATGGTGGGTTCTAATTCAATGACTGGTGTCCTTTTAAGAAGAGGGGAAGTTGGACAGAGACACAGAAAAACTGTCATGTGATGACAGAGGCAGAGATTGGAATAATGGATATACAAGCCAAGGTAAGTGCAGGACTGGCAGCAATCACCACAAGCTAGGAATAGGCAAATGTCCCTGCTGACACTTTGACTTCAACCTTCTAACCTCCAGAACTGTGAGAGAACAAATTTCTGTTGTTTTGAGCCACTCAATTTGTGGTAATTTGTTATGGCAGTCCTGAGAAACTAATAGAGACTTTAAGACAAAAATTGTTATGAGAGACAAAAAGGGATATTTTATAATAATAAAAAGATCAATCCATCCAAAAGTTAGAACAATTATAAACATATAAGAATCCAACAAGAGTCATGAGATACATGAAGCATAAACTAAGAGAACTTAAAGAAGAAATAGACAATTCAACAACAGTAATCGGATTTCAGCACCCCACTTTCAATAATGGGTAGAACAGCTAGACACATGATCAGAAATAGAAGACCTGACCAACATTATTAATTACCTAGACCCAACGGATATTTATAGACTACTCCACCCAACAGAAGAATAAATACATATTCTTCTCAATAATGTAATACATCATATTAATATAATATGAAACAAAAAAATATGTCATGATCTCAATAGACACAAAAAAATAGTTGACAATTCAATACCCATTGATGATAAAAACAGTCAACAAACTAGAAATATAAAGGAAGTTTCTCAGCATGGTAAAAGGCATTTATGAAAAACTCAGCCAACCTTATACTTAATGGTGAAAGAATGGATATTTCCCCCCTAAGATCAGGAGGAAGACAGGGATGTCTGTTCTCACCAGTTCCATCCAACATCATACTGGAGGTTTTAGCTGGGACAATTTGGCAAGACAAAGAAATACAACATATTCATGTAGAAAAAAAGAAGTAAAACTATTCATATTTGCAGGTGACATGATCTTGAATTTACAAAATCCTAAGCAATCCACTAAAAACCCCACTTTTGAAGCACTAAATAAGTTCAGCAAGATTGCAGGATATGAGAGCAATGTACAAAATTCAATTATATTTCTATACACTATCAGTAGACAATCTGAAAATGAATTTAATAAAGCAATTCCATTTACATTTGCATCCAGAAGAATCAAATACTTGGGAATAAATTTAACAAAGCAATGTAAAACTTGTACGTTGAAATCTACAAAACAGCATTGGAAGAAATTAAAGATCTAAATAAACGGAAAGCATCTTCTGTTCATGAATTGGATGTTTTAATGTTAAAATTTAATGTTAAAATTACCATTGTTAAATGGTAATATTCCCCAAATTGAACTATAGATTTAATGCAATCCTGCCCAAATCCCAATATTCTTGCAAAAATTGACAAATTGGTCCTAAAATATTAATATGGAGTTAAACGACTCAGAACAGCCAAGATAATCTTGAAAAAGAACAAAGTTGGAGAATTTATGTTTCCCTATTTCAAAACTTACTACAGAGCTACAGTCATCAAAACTGCATGGCATTGCCATAAGGACAACACACACAGAACAATGAAATAGCATTGAGAATCCATGAATAAACTCATATTTATATGATCACTTACTTTTCTATAAGGTTGCTAAGACTATTCAATGGGAGAAAGAATAGGTTCTTTGACAAAGGATGCTGGGACAACTGGATATCCATATGCAAAAGAAAGATGTTGGACTCCTATCTCACATCATAACCAAAAATTAACTCAAAAATGGATCAAAGACTTACATGTAAAAGTTAAAAATATAAAACTCTAAAGTAAAACCAGAAGGATGAATCTTCGTGAGCTTGGATTTGGTCATAGATTCTTAGATATGACACCAAAAGTATACGCAACAAAAGAAAAAAAAAAGAGAAGTTGGATTCTATCAAAACAAAGAACTTTTGTGCTTCAAATGACACTCTTAAGAAAGTGAAAAGAAAACCCACAGAATAGGAGAAAATGTCTGTAAATTGTATGTCTAATAGGGCTTTAGTGTCCAGAATATATCAAGAATTACGATCTGACAGCAGAAAGACAAACAATCCAATTAAAAAATGGGCAAAGGCCCTAAATAGACATTTTCTCAAAGAAGATATATAATGGCCAATAGGCACAAGGAAGGTGCTCATCATCATTAGACATTAAAAAAATAGAAATCAAAACCACACTGAGATACCACTTCACACGCACCAGGGTGATGTAATGGAAAAACCCAGTTTTGTCCTTCTTCTGTAGGGAAAAACCCAGCTGTGTGCTTCTTTATTTTGTAAATCTCCTTTACTAATCACACAAAATGCTTCACTTCCTGTCACCAAATGTGTGAAGGTTTTTCCCTATAGCACAAGCAATTCTCAGACACAGGCAGGGTATTCAAATATTCAACTCAATTCTGACACTATCTACCTAGAGATAGCATCAGGTTTCACAGGTTAGGGGTTTGGTCCTAGAGGATGCCCCCTCCCCCCCACTTTGGACATCAATCACAAGCTCAGGCTATCACCTGCGCTTCTGACCAAGCAGCTACAGATTGGGTTTGATTACTTTGCTAGCGTGGCTCACAGAACTCAGGGAAACATTTTACTTACTAGGTCACCAGTTTATTATAAGAGGATATAACTTAGGAACAACCAGACGGAAGAGATGTATAGAAAAAGGTGTGGGGAAAGGAGCTTCCATGGTCCCCCAGGGGGCCACTCTCCGCCTACTGCCATGTATTCACCAGCCCCAAAGCTCTCTGAACCTGGTACTTTTGGGATTTTCCAGAGGCTTCATCAGTGTAGGCATGATCGATTGTTAACTCCATTTCCAGCTAACTGAAAGAGAGCTGAAGAGGATTTTCACTTTTACAAAAAAGCCACTTCTGTACTACTGTCTTGTTTTTCATAAAAGTGAAGTGGCGTGATGCAAACTTTCAGAGAGCAGGAAAAACTCTTCACTTCACGCCACTTAGCTGATGAAAGGCTTCATGAAAATGCTCTCGTTTCAGATAGCCGGGGACACCTGCATTCTGATCAAGACTTCCATTGTGTCAGCCTTATTATTTCATACGAAGAAAGTTTCCTCTGACAGGTTGTTTCTCCAGGCAGAAAGCCTTCAGGAAATTCATTTTCTCTCCATCTATATATCTATGTTCTTGGTTAATAATTTCCAAATATATGGAATATATTTTAAATAAAACATACAAGACATTGAGGTTTTTAGAGGATGTGTTGAAAATGTAAATTGACATTCTAAATTATTTTTTTCAAACCTCAATAGATCATCTTGGGTCCCCTCTTGGGGAATGTGTACGTCTTTGGTATACATTGGACTAGAAAGAAAAGTGTTTCTCAATCTGTGATCTGAAGACCATTCATATCAGAATCCTCTGAGAATCCTATTCAAATCGTTTTGTACTCTTCACGTACCTACTTAATCAGAACATTAAGGGTGGTACTGTAAGATCTTCATTTTAACTAGATCCATAGGCCCATGGGATTTTTAGGAGTACTGAAGATTTAAAACCATTGGCTTAGAATAGTGTTTCTCAAAATCGGTTGATTATAGCAAGTATCAGTGTGTTTGAAATACCGATCCTTATTCCTCTCCACCAAACATACTGAATCTAAAATATGGGTAGGAACACTGAAATCTTAATATTAAAAAGTGCCCACGGGTGATTTATTTTTAGTAAGACATTGCATTAGTTTGCTAGGGCTGCCCTAACAAAATATCAACCAAGTTTATTTTCTCACGGTTCTGGAGGCTAGAAGTCCAAAGTCAAGGTATAGGTAGGTTTGGTTTCTTCTGAGGCCTTTCTTCTTGGTTTGCAGATGCCCACCTTCAAGCCATGTCCTCACATGGTCCCTTCTCTGTGTGTGAGCATATCTGATGTTTCTGTGTGTCTAAATTTCCTCTTCTTATAGGGATACCAGTCAGATTGGATTAGGGGCCACCCTAATGGCCTCATTTTAACTTAAACACCTCTTTAAAGACCCTATTTTCAAATACAGGTCACATTCAGAGGAACAGAGAATCAGGGCTTCCACATAGGGATTTTGGAGGCACGCAACTCAGCCCATAACAGACATGATAACTAAATGTAATGTGACATTCTAGATGGGATCCTGGAAAAGAAGAAGGACTTAGATAAAAACTAAGGAAATATGAATAGAGTGTGGACTTGAATTAATAATGATGTGTCAGTATTGATTCATTAATTGTAACAAATGTATCATACTGATTTAAGATATTAATTGTAGGGGAAACTGGGTGGGAGTTTGAGAAATCCTGGTAGACAAGTCTCTACTCTAGCATTTTATAAGCTATGCTATCAGCCGGATCTTTTAATTTCTCTAATTCTTAGTGTTCTCATTTATAAAATGGGAATACTAACAGTCCCACATAAAAGTTCTTTTGAATTTAAAATGGATAATGTAGGTTTAGATACTTTGTAATCTGTACATTATGATACATTCAGGTGTATTTTTTAAATGAGCTTTTTATTTCACAACAGTTACAGAGCTACGGAAAAATTGTTAATAGAGTGTTCCATCATACCCATACCCAGTTTCCCCTATTATTAACATTTCCTATCAGGATGGTGCCTTTGTTATTATTAATGAGCCAGTATTGACATGTCATTATTAAAATCCATTCTTTATTCAGATTTCCTTAGTTTTTACCTAATAATCCTTTTTCTGTTCCAGGATCCCATCTAGAATACTACATTACTTTTATTTATTTATCTTTAAAGATTTTACTTATTTATTTTAGAGAGAGAGAGTGTGAGCAGGGGGAGGGGCAGAGAGAGAGGGAGAGAGAGAATCTCAAGCAGAGTCCACACTGAGTGCAGAGCCCCACATGGGGCTCAACTCGGGGCTCTAGCTCACAACCCCTAGATCATGACCTGAGCCGAAATCAAGAGTCGGACGCTTAACTGACTGAGCCATCCAGGCGCCCCAAATACCACAGTACATTTAGTTACCATGTCTGCTTAAGTTCCTCTTGGCCGTGACAATTTTAACGTGGTGGTAGGAAATTTTCACATATGTGCAAAAATATACCTTTCTTTTGACACCGATAACATCTTGGAACTAAACCAGCACATTCTGAGTACCTTTATAGACTGTATGAGATACTCTGGAGCATTATTTCCCAAGTCAGGAAAAGCAGAAGAGGTTTTTGAATCACAAATCCCTGGACCCCACACGGCCAGAGTAAATGATTATCTCATGGGCTTGAGTGATTTGGGTGGGGCCCAGAAATACAGCTTTATTTATTTACTTATTTACTCACTTCCTTACTTACACAAATTTCCCTGGTGGTTATGAGATCATTGATCCAGCACAGGTTTGTAAACAGGCATGTGAGATTCACTGGTCTGGAGCATTCCAGCTGCTTCTCCTTGTTGTTATCTAAATGGCCAGGAGAGATCTGTTGAGCACGCAGTTCACCTATGTTGACATAAAGTTTCTTGTTGGATAAATGATGAAACTGGGTAATGCACTCAACATCTATAAACTGAACCCCCATCCGTGTTTACATCAGGGAATATCTGCCCACATAACAAAGAAGTAACTCAGTCTTCCCACTAACATCACAAAGACACGTGGAATTCAAATCCCGAATTTTGACCAGTGTTATCAGAGAAAAACACTTTTTCTGTCATTCAACAATAGCAGATAAGGCTATGGGAAAAAATTGTCCTATGCGGTGAGCAGGCTGTTGTAGCATAGAGCCAAGAAAATAAAATACTGTTCAGGCAAGTTCCTAACCAACTTAATGCCAGATGATAAACACTGATGAGCTGTCTATCCAAATTATTCTCCAGACAAAATAAGATATGTTTGGCAAGTACAAACACATAAGACAAGCCCATCTAAACCAAAGGCCTCAGGGAATTTCATCCCCAAGTCAGTCACAATCATTTCTTTTTGGGAAGTGACGCGAGTTTTAATTTGGGATTATAGTAATTGGAGCACCAGTGTAATTCCCCACAGTATCTAGCCAAGAAAATAAATTCCCTGACGCATTATGCTGCAATCCTTTCTTTTCCTCTCTCTTCTTTCCTCAGTTTTTATTTTCACATTAAACATTCTATTGATAATTTATTAATACATAATTGTCAAGAGCTGGAATATCTTGCCAATGCTGGAATACCTAGGATTGCTCTCTAGGGCACTGTCTTCCTGGTATCGAGAATCCCAGAAATCAAATCAGAAAGTAGAATACTGATCCGTAAACGTGAACTGAGAACTAACCAAGTCATGGAAAAGTTTGATGACTTCTCCACTTCCCGTAAGGGGACAGAACTATCCATTAATTGGAGTATTTGCCTTGGTCTGTGTGCTGATCAATGATCTATTTGCCCTGGAATCCATTCCCTCGCTCTATTCTGTATCAAAACAATCTTTCCTGGGTATCTTTGCACTTTCCTTTCTTAGCAGGTTGAACAAATGTGAGGAGGGTGTGAGGAGGCAAGAAGACAAGGTATTTTCCCCCTTATCTCTACTTCCTCTAGCATCTCTAACAATGGCTGATTTTCCTGCCTGGCTTCAATACTCTTCTATGGTCCCAGCTCCAGTCTTAGTTCTAGGGGCTCTAGGATGACCCCAGCTTCTGGGCTCTGATAATAGCTCTATTCTTTGTCACTCCTCCATAGGGGTAAACATAAGCATGGCTTCCTGTCATTTCTACTATCTGGGTTGTCTCGCCTTTCCCTATTTGGGTTCTCATCGTGTCTGTCGTCTAACAAATGCCAGTGTTAGATTCTCTCTTTTGGAAAGATCTACAGTTTTCTTTTCCTGTTTGGACTATAAGTGATCTAGTCAGCCTGTCTCTTGGATGATGCTAGAAAGACAATAAAATATTCTTTCTTTCAGGATAATTGTTAACAATGAAAAGCCTGACTCAATAGTTGTAGAAGTCGTACAGATATACCCACAAAAGTTAGGATAAATGCGGAAGTATGTACATTGAAGAATGATGTTAGAAAAATTTAGTAAACAGCCTAATAGTTTATCAATTGGGAAATGCTTAAATAAATTATGGCTTATTCATACCCTGGAATACCGTGAAGACATTAAAAAGAATGGGATTTATGTATATGCACTGATGTGAAAAGCTCTCTAAAATTTTGTAAAGAATAAAAGCAAGAGCAGAAATCTAGCTATTTAAAAAATCATATATATATGTGTTTGTGTATAAATACATGTGTATTTGCATCTATATGAATATGCGTGTATATAGTTGTAACCTAAGTATATAAAAAAATGGTCAAATCAAGTGCTTGATTCCCTCACCTCCAATCTTCTTCCCCTTAGTGTTCCTCCTCTCAGTAAAATGCACCACTATTCAGTCAACTAACCAAACTTGGAGTTAGTTATTCTCCAATCTTCTCTCTCTTTACACCTGATATTCAATCTGTTGAGAAATCCTGTCGGATTCACCTTTTAAAATATATTCTGAATCCAACCACTTCTCACCATTTTTGGGCTATTATAACCCCTAACTGGTATCCCTGCTTCTACATTTGCCCCCTTATATTTTATTTAACACAGAAAACAGATTTTTTTTTTTAAGTTCTTGGGCACCGGGGTGGCTCAGTTGTTTAAGCATCTGCCTTCGGCTCGGGTCACGATCCCGTGGTCCCGGCTTCCCCTGCTCAGCGGGGAACCTGCTTCTCTCTCTGCCTCTGCCTCTCTCTCTGTCTCTCATGAATAAATAAATAAAATCTTAAAAAAAAAACTTCTTGTCATTTCCATGTTCAAAGCCTTCATATTCAAGTCCCTACATGATCTTAACAATGGCTACTTCTCCAAATTTTTCTTCTAACATTTTCCTTTATTCACTCTGATCCAAGCACACTGGCCTCTTGGAGGTTACCCCAGTACACCAAACAGGCTCCCACCTCGGGGCTTTAGTACTTCTTGTCCCCTCTGTCCGAAATATTCAGATGACTTACTCCCTCACTTTGTTTTGGTCTCTGCTAAAATATTACCTTATCAGAGGAAACTTTCCTGACCACTCTATCTAAACCCAAAAATACACAGCAGGATGGTCATTTGTTTCGTTCCCTGTCTTGTTCACCAGAATGAAAGGTCTATACGGGCAGGGTCTTTTCGTCGTTGTTGTTCCCTTGTATAATCTCTGTGTTTAGCATAGCCATAGATCAGAATGAATGGACACCCAGATGTACTTGGGATTCACATGCCATAGTGTTATCAGGTTATCTTAAAAAGTGGGGGTAGGGGCGGATGAGTTGAGAATGATTAATTTTTACAATGCAGTGATTAAGAGTGAGGGATCTGGGACTGGACCACTTTACTCAGAAGGCGATTCATCATCCTTTCTATGTTTCCTGGTACCTTTTACCCTTTCTCCTTAATAAAGAGTAGTACAATAATTTACTTTTGTTTCTAGCTATGATACATGGAATATTTTTAATGAAATACTAAGTTGGTTAACTCCCATTAGTAATATTACCCTTATTGTGCCTAAAGATGTGCCTGTCAGAGTGATGTTTCCATAATGAACATGTGATATGCTGTTTACTTGTTTTTTCTGTCTTTGTTTTGTAAATACTTTTGTTAAGTATAATTGACATACAATAAACTACACATAATTAAAGTGTACAATTTGATATATTTTGACATATGTATACACCAGTGAAATCACCACCCCAATCAAAATGGTGAACATATCCATCACCCCAACTTTTCTTTATTCTGCCCCCCTCCTCCATATGCCAGGCAATTACTGATCTGTTTTTTTTTTATCACTTTATCTTGGTTTTCATTTTCTGGAATTTTATGTAAATAGAATCATACAGGATGTACTATTTTTTTTGTACTCTGTTAAATTTTTATTTAAATCTATTATTTAGCAAAGTAAACAGTGTAAACAGTGTAAAAATATTCCTTTTTTATAATAATATTTTTTATTATATAATGTTAGTCCCCATACAGTACATCTCTAGTTTTTGATGTAAAGTTCCATGATTCATTAGTTGCGTATAACACCCAGTGCACCATGTAATACGTGCCCTCCTTACTACCCATCACCAGTCTATCCCATTCCCCCCTCCGTGAAAGCCCTCAAGGATGTATTATTTTTTTTAAAGGTTTTATTTATTTATTTGACAGAGAGAGAGAGAGCAAGCATGACCAGAGGAGCAGCAGGCAGAGGGAGAAGCAGGTTCCCTGAGCAGAAAGCCTGATGCAGGGCTCGATCCCAGGACCCTGGGATCATGACTGAGGCGAAGGCAGACCCTTAACGACTGAGCCACCCAGGCGCCCCAAGCATGTACTATTTTCTGTCAGACTTTCACACAGCATTATTGTTTTGAAACTCATTACTCTCGCGGCATGTATAAATCGTTCATTATTTTTATTGCCAGGTTTCATTCCACTGTATGGTTATACCATAATTTCTTTATCCACCCACCTGTTGATACACTTTGGGGTTGTTTTCAGGCTTTTGTTCTTACAAATGTAGCTGCTATAAGAAGTTGGGTACAAGGAGGCACTTGGCTAGCTCAGTTGGAAGATCATGCAACTCTCGATCTCATGGTCATGAGTTTGAGCCCCACATTTGATGTAGAGATTACTTAAATAAATAAAACTTAAAAAATTAGATTTTGGGTTCAAGGCTTTGTATGGATATATGCTTTCATTTCTCTTGGAGTGGAATCATATGGGAGGCATACATTTACCTTCTTGAGAAACTGTCAAATTGTCTTCCATAGTAGTTGTATCATTTTACTTTCCCATCACGGGGGAAGGAGAGTTCCAAGTGTTCCACAGCTTCGTCAAAACTTGGTATGATTAGTTTTACCCTAATAGGTATCTGGGATATATCCCATTGCAGTTTTAATTTGCATTATAATAATGCCTATGTGTTATCTGTATGTCTTCTTTTAAATTTATTTATTTATTTATTTTTAAAATTTTATTTTATTTTATTTTTTTTTTTNTTTTAAAGATTTTATTTATTTATTTGACAGAGATAGAGACAGCCAGCGAGAGAGGGAACACAAGCAGGGGGAGCGGGAGAGGAAGAAGCAGGCTCACAGCAGAGGAGCCTGACGTGGGGCTCGATCCCATAACGCCGGGATCACGCCCTGAGCCGAAGGCAGACGCTTAACCGCTGTGCCACCCAGGCGCCCCAAAATTTTATTTTTTAAGGGCAGTTTTAGATTCACAGCAAAATTAAGGAGAAGGTACAGAGATTTCCCATATATACCTCTTGCCCTCACACATGCATAGACTCCTTCACTATCAATATCCCTCACCAGAGTGGTACATTTGGTATAATTGATGAACTTACGTTGACACATCCTTATCACTCAAAGTCCGTAGTAAATTAGGGTTCCTTCTGGGTGCTGTACATTCTGCAGGTTTGGACAAATATAAATGACATGTATACATCATTTGGCATTGTACACTGTATTTTCACTGGCCTAAAATTCCTCTATGCTTAGCCTATTCATCTCTCCCCCCATGACCCCTGACAACTGCTGATCTTTTTTACCATCTTCATAGTTTTGTCTTTTCCAGAATGCCATATAGTTGGAATCATGCAGTATGTAGCCTTTTCAGATTAGCTTCTTTCAGTTAGTCATATGCATATGTTTCCTGCATGCTTTTTCACAGCTCGATAGTTTCTTTCTTTTTAGCCCTGAATAATATTCTGTTATCTGGATGTATCATAGTTTATTTATCCATTCACCTATTGAAGGACATCTGGCTGCTCCCAGTTTTGGTAATTATGAATAAAGCTGCTATAAACATCCATGTACAGGTTTTTGTGTAGACAGGTTTTCAACTCCTTTGGATAAATACCATTGAGCGTGATCACTGGATTGTATGTAAGAGTAAGTTTAGTCTTGTAAGAAACCAGAACACTGTCTTCCAAAGTGGCTGTAGCATTTTGCATTCCCACCAGCGATGAAGATCATTCCTGTTGTTCCGCTTCCTCCCCAATACTCAGCATCGTCAGTGTTCCAGATTTTGGCCATACTGCTAGGTGTGTAGTGATATCCCATTGTTGTCTTAATTTGCATTTATCTGGTAACATGTGATATGGAGAATCTTTTCATATGTTTATTTGCCGTATACAAATCTTTTTGGCAAGGCATCTCTTGAAATCTTTGGTCCATTTTTAAATTAACTTGTTAGTTTTCTTAGTGTTGAGTTTTAAGAGTTCTTTGTATTTATTGGATTGACCCTTTATTATTATATGTGTCTTTTGCACGTATTTTTCTCCCAGTCTATGGCTTGTCTCATTCTCTTGATGTTGTCTTTCACAGAGTAGAAGTTTTTCATTTAAATGATGTCCAGCTGACCAATTATTTTTTTCATGGATCATGCCTTGGTGTTGTATCTCATGGATAAGTCATGGTGTTAGAAAGTACAGCATAGGGAATATAGTCGGTGGCATTGTAATAGCATTATACAGTCATAGATGGTAGCTGTACTTGTGGTGAGCATAGCATATAGACTTGTTAAATCACTATGTTATACACCTGAAACTAATATAACATTGTGTGTCAACTATAATTTAAAAAGTTGTTGCCATACCAAAGGTCACCTAGGTTTTCTCTTATGCTACCTTCTAGAAGTTTTAAAGTTTTGCATTTTACCTTTAGGTCTGTGATCCATTTTAGTTTTGGCAAAAGTTGTAAGATCTGTGTCTAGATTAATCTCTTTGTATGTGGATGCCCAGTTGTTCCAGCACCATTGGTTGAAAAGACTACCTTTTCTCCGTTGTATTGCCTTTGTACCTTTGTCAAGTATCAGTTGACTGTATTTATGTGGGTCTATTTCCGGACTCTCTATTCTTTTCTATTGATCTATTTGTCTAATCTTTTGCCAATACCACATTATCTTGATTACAGTAGCTTCATAATAAGTCTGAAAGTCAGGTAGCACAAGTCCTCCAACTTAGTACTTTTCCTTCGATATTGTGTTGGCAATTTTTGGCCTTTTGCCTCTGCTTACAAACAATAGAAATAGTTTGTCAATACCACAAAAATAACTTGCTGGAATTTTGATTAAGATTGCATTGAATATATAGACTTAGTTAGAAGGAACTGACATTTTGACAATATCGTGTCTTCCTATACATAAACATGGATTATCTCTCCATTTATTTAGTTTTTCTTTGAATTCTTTCATCAGAGTTTTGTACATTTCCTCATATAGATCTTGTACATATTTTCTTAGATTTTCACCCAAGCATTTCATTTTGGGGGATGCTAATGCAAATGGTATTGCTTTTTAAATTTCAAATTCCACTTGTTCATAGTGGATACATAAAAGCAATTGATATCTGTATATCAACCTGGTATCCTGTACTTTTCCTATAATTTTATTAGTTCCAGGACGTGTTTTTTTTTCCCAACTCTTTTGTATTTTCTATGTAGACAATCATGTCATCTGTAAACAATATATATCTTTTTGGTTAAGGGTCTGTTCAGACCTTTGTTTTTTGAAAAATTAGGTTGTTTTTGTGTTACTGAGGTTTGAAAATTCTTTATATATTCTGAAAGCAGCTCCTTTATCAGATATGTGATTTGCAAATATATTTTCCCAATCTGTAGCTGATCTTTTCCTCCTTCTAAGACTGTCTTTCAAAGTGGTAAGTTTGAATTTTGATCAAGTCCAATTTATTAATTTGTTTCTTATGGGTCACATTTTTGGTATTGTATCTAAGAAATCTTTTTCTAAGCCAAAGTTGCAAGGGTTTCTCTGATGTTTTCTTCAAGAAGTTTATATTTTTAGGTTTTACATTTTGGTTAATGATTTAACATTTGTGTGTGGTGTATATTATGAATTGAGGTTAATTTTTTCATGTGAATATGCAATTGTTCCAGTATAATTTGTTGGAAAGATTGTCATTTCTTCACTAAATTGTGTTTGAGTCTGTGCCACAAATCAGTTGTCCATATGTATGTGTGTGTACTTCTGTACTTTTAATTTTGTTCATTGATCTATTTGTTGATTTTCCTGCCAGGACCATTGTCTCGATTACCGTAGCTTTTACAATAAAGCCTTGAAAACAGGTAGTGTTAGTCTTTCAAAATTGTTATTTTTCAAAGTTGTTTTGGCACTTCTGGGCCCTTTTCATTTCCATACAAATTTTCTTTTTCTTCTTTTTTAAAGATTTTACCTTTATTTCTTTGCTTGACAGAGAGCACGTGAGAGAGAGCACAAGCAGGGGGGAGGGGCAGAGGGAGAGGGGGAAGCAGACTTCCTGCTGAACAAGGAGCATGATGAGGGACTTGATCCCAGAATCCTGGGATTGTGACCTGAGCCAAAGGCAGATGTTTCACCGACTGAGCCATCTAGGTGCCCCTCCGTATAAATTTTCGAATCAGCTTGCGACATTCCACAGAAAAGTCTTTCGAGGTTTCATTTGGTATTGTACTGAATTTATAGATCAATTTGGAGAAAAATTATATTTCACCATATTGTGTCTTCCTGAACCATAAATATAGTATATGTTTCCATCTTAGTTAGGTCTTCTTTAATTTCTTTCAGCAATGTTTTAATACAAGCAAAAAACATACATACGTTTGCATTCCCCCCCCCTTTTTAAGATTTTATTTTTAAGTAATCTCTACATCGAACCTGGGATTCAAACTCACAACTCCAAGACTAAGAGTTGCATGCTCTACCAACTGAGCCAACCAGGAACCTTGGCATTTCCCCTTTCTTAGATAAAGGTGACATATGTTACACATTGTTTGGCATTTTTTTTTTATTTAACAGTACGCCCTTGAGATTTCTCCATTGACTTATATGGTGCTCTTCTCTAGCCCATTGTTTAGCTGTTGACTATTTTATTATGTGAATGTACCATACACTATTCAAAAGGTCTTGCTTGTATTGATGGATACTTGGGTTCTTTACAGACTTTTGCTATTAAAATAGTATTACAAAAAATATCCTTGTGTATCTATCATGCCATATTTTTGCCAGTTCATCTTTGGGATAGTTTGCTGGAACTAGTAGTTTCTGTATCGAGTGGTCAATGTATGTGGAATTTTCCTAAATACTGTCAATTCTTCTGCAGATGAATGGTATCATTTGCCTTCCCCTCTAGCAACATATAAGACATGCCTTTCCCCTACAGCCTTGTCAACGGTGTATGTTGTCAAATTCTTGTTTTTTGGCAATCTGATAGGTGAGAAATGGCTTTGCAATGTGTTTTGATTCATATTTGTTGTGGGTTGGTTCCCCAGGAAACAGACTCATTTGATGCAAGCCATATTGGGCAAAGGGAGAAGTTCAACTATCACGTGTAGGAACAAGGGTCCTCAGCAGATCCCAGAAGGAACTCCAGAGCTGAGGTTACCTGTAAGTGATGTCCTGATTTGAAGCAAAGGGTCAGGCCTTTATACCTTCTACCTGACCCCCATTGGATGTAGGCTGCCTTCAGAAAGGGGGCATAATATTTGAACATGGCTGTTTTCTTAAGCTGAGGCCAATTCCTGGAGAGGGACTCATCTCACAGTTTTCAATCATCAACATTCCTAACAGCTGGAGAAATGTTTGTTTTAGTCCCCTGGAATTGGGGTTGTGGTTTGATTTGGAGGGCTTACTACAGAATACACCACTATATTTCTATAATTTATGAAGCTGAGTGATACATACATACATGGGGTTCACTATATAATTCTGTTTTAGTATGTTTGAAATTTTCTGTAATAAAAAGTTAAAATATAATTTGAATATAATTTGAATTTCTATATGAACAAATTTGAGATTCTTTTCATATGGTCAAGGACCATGTGCATTTTTTTTCTGTGAACTTTCTGTTCATATATCTTTTGCCCATTTTTCTATAGGTTTGTTTTTCCCTCAATATTTAGATATGAGAGTTAATCTTTCATCATATATATTGAAAATATTATTTCCAGTTTTACATTAGTCTTTTTATTTTGCTTATGGTGTTTCTTTTCATGTAAATTAAAAACACATTCGAAATTATTTATTGTCTACCATATAGCTTTTGGATTATGAGTCGGAATTGGAAAGTTTTTCCTAATTTCAGGTGATAATAAAACACTCCCATGTTTTCTTATATGCCTACATGCTTGTTGTGATAAATGGAAACAGAAACAGTTTTGTTTTCTTATGGAAATTGAGCTATCCTAATACCACTGTTAAAAAATCTATCTGTGCCCTCTGATTTGAATGCCTTCTTTGTCATATACTGATATGTTAAGTCTGTTTCTGAATTTTCTAAATTCCATTGTTTTATTTTTCTCTATGCCAATCTGACACACTTTTAATTACAGAGACTTTAGGTTTTACTGTTTGGCAAGGCTATACCCCCATATTGGTCTCTTTTCGCCATTGTGTTCCTGAATGATTTTCTTTGTTTATTCCTCCAAATGTCATTTATAATCAACTTACTACCTCAAATAAACGGCATTTTTGTTGAGATTACATTGAATTTACAGATTAAATTAGGAAGACGACATACTTTGAGTATGTACTGTTACGTGAGAACAGGGTTTGTGATTCCGCTTAATTAATTCTTATATCCTTCACAATTTTTTTTTAGTGTTTTTCATATAGATTTTGGGAATTACTTGTTAATTTTATAAGTAAGTACTGCTTTTTAGAAAAGATTTTATTTTTAAGTAATCTTCACACCCAACGTGGGGCTTGAGCCTACAACCCCGAGATCAAGAGTCGCCTGCTCCACCCACCAAGCAGGCCAGAGGCCCTTATAAGTAAGTAGGGATATTCAGAAAAACTGTGGGGGCAATTAAAGGACACTGGTCATAAGTGTTCTTCCCCTGAAAGTGACCTTTCTTAATGAATTCTCAAAATTATTTAAAAAAATATTTATCTCCTCTGAGAAAACAATTTTAAAGTAAACTGTTCCTTAAGAGTTTCAAATTCTTAGAAATCATAACAGGAGAATACTTTTATGGAGGAACAGCTTTCCAGAGAAGTATTTCTCTAGCACAAATGTAATATGCCAAGGTGACTTATTTTGGGGTAGCATATCCTGAATCCCATCAACTTTTTTTTTTCTGTGTTAGTTTTGGCTGCATATATTTGATAAACTCTTCATATGTCAATATTTTGCTATAGAATGTATCAAATGATAATTTGGTCTTTTTTAAATCATGAAATTATAAAAAATAGTTTTATTGGTCAAAGTTTAGAGAAGATTCTCTCAGCCTCATGACTCATTATTGTTAATATCATGGATTTTACAGTCTGATGTCTTACATTTAGATCTATGGTCCACACCTCCCTGTTCTTTATTGTGGTAAAATAAACATAACATGAAATTTACCATTTTAACCATTCTTAAAATGCACAGTCAGTGGTATTAGATACACTTCATAATGTGCTACCATAACCATCACCCATCTCCAGAACTCTTTTCATCTTTTTAAACTAAAATTCTATATCCATGAAAAAATAACTCCCTATTTCTCATTTCTCCCCAATCCCTGGCAACCATCATTTTATTTTCTATCTCAATAGTTTTTACTACTGGAAATACTTCATGTAAATGCATTCATATAGTATTTGTCTTTTTGAGACTGGCTTAATTCACTTAGCGTGCTATCCTCAAGTTTCATCCATGCAGTAGCATAAGTCAGAATTTCCTTCCTTCTTAAGGTTGAATAATGTTCCATTGTGTTTCAAAAATTGCTTCTACCTTCTATCCATTTGTTCCTTCTGAAAAATTTTAGCTGTACCTTGGAGTTACTCAATCTATACTCCCTATTTGTTGACTTTTTAAATGTATTTCCCATTTGTTTATACCTCATCACTATGCTTAGGGAAATTTATTAGTCAACACATTGATTGTCCCTTGAACTGTAAAGCCCATTGCTTTACCTGATCTATTTTTTTGAGTGACTATATTTTTTTTTAAAGATTTTATTTATTTATTTGACAGAGAGAGATAGCACAAGCAGGGGGAGCAGGAGAGGAAGAAGCAGGCTCCCTGCTGAGCAGGGTGCCCAATGCAGGCTCATTCCTTGGACGCTGGGATCATGACCCGAGCCAAAAGCAGACGCTTGGGTGCCTGGGTAGTGCAGTCATTAAGCGTCTTCCTTCGGCTCAGGGCGTTCCGGGATCCAGCCCCACATCAGGCTCCTCCTCTGGGAGCCTGCTTCTTCCTCTCCCACTCCCCTGCTGTGTTACCTCTCTTGCTGGCTGTCTCTATCTCTGTCGAATAAATAAATAAAATCTTTAAAGAAAAAAAAAAGCAGATGGTTAACTGAGCCACCCAGGTGCCCCAGTGACTGTATTTTTTTATCCCTAAGATTCTACTTGTTTATTTTACATGTCTATTTTCATTTCATGTTCTTCTATTCTTATTTTATAAATCTATTCCTAAACTTGTAAAAAATAATACACACTTTCATTCTGTAGTTGCCCTCTAAATGCGCTATCGTTTCTAGATCTTTGTGCGAATTCTCTCCATTATTGTCTCTTGGTTATTCATGGTATATATGTTTTATAATTTTTGCCTTTGAATCTATTACCCAAGATTTTTTTCTTCTGTGGGTACTCTTAAAATAGTTCTTTGGTTATTCTTCTCTGAATCTAATAATATTCAATAGTTTATATATTAGTTTGTCATCTCATGCTTTCTATTTTCCTCATATCATAAAACATTTGGAAACAGCACTCTTAATAATTGGCATTTCAATCTCTCGAGAAAGCCTCTCTTTATTTACTTATGGGTTGAAGTGACCAACTCAGTCTTGGCCATGACCCTAGGCAAGTAAGTGGAGATATCAACAGCAGAGCAACCCTTGACTTAGCAACACAGGGAGATTCTAGGTCCAGCTTTATTTGGTGATTGGTGATTATTTCCTCAAATAAGGATTAAGCCTCCAATTTCTAAGGCCTACATCTTATCTTAATCTACTGGTGGCATGCCTGTCTTCAACTTCCGCTTCTCTCTTCATTCCTGAAATTCAGATGTCCCTTTCTTACTTCAGTTTGCTCCCATGAAATTATAACTTTTAGAAGACTTATTTCCCATAACCATTTTTGTACTATAAGAAAGTGTCATGGCCGTCCATATTAATTACAGGTAGATAAGAATTCATTTATATAATATATGAATGCTGGTTGTTTCCTGAGGATTTATGTTGAGGAATAGCCTGCAAGGCAAGTATGTAAATTTACACGATGGCTCTGCAAAGGTTCCCCATCTCAATCACACTACAACCCAAAGTCATTTCATGTCTTACATGGTTGGATCTTATGGTCTTTCTCTGACTTCCTCTCCTACTAGCTTCCCCATGGCCCACTGTGCACCTGCCACATTGTCTTTTTTGCTATGCCAAAAACACATCAGACATAGTCCTATTTTAAGACACTTGCTTTTGTTCTTTCTTCTGTTTATAATGCTCTTCCCCAGCATATCCTCATGGATTACTCCCTCCCATCTGTCAGGTCGTTGCTCAAATATTACTTTCTCAGTAAGGCCTTCTCTGACCTTATAGTTTCACTCTATTTAAAATTGCACCCCTTCGGAGTGCACTTGTTGTGATGAGCACGGGGTGATGTGTGTAATTGTGGGATCACTGTATTGTAGACCTGAAACTAATATAAATGCTGCATGTTAACTACACTGGAATTAAAGTGAAATGAAATGAAATGAAAAATTGCACCCCTTTGTCACAATGCTCTATATGCTTCTTTATTTTTTCCGCAGTACTCATGCTTCATATCATATACTTAGCTAAAAATATGTCTCCTGTCGATGGAATATAAGCCGTCAGGGTATAAAATTTTTTTGGCTGTTTTATTCACATTATATTCCTAATACCAAAATATGTGTCTGGCAAGTAATAGTCGTTCAACAAATATGAGTTGAATAAAATAAGAAATGACCGAGTATTGAGTTTAAGCCAAATATAGACTGCATTCAGATGAGTACTGATGGTAAAAAATAACTAATTTGCTTCAAATATCAGGGAGTAGTTCATAAGAGGAAATTGGCAGACAGAGATAGAGAAGTTCTAGGGCAGCTCACACCTGAAGACTTCCCGCTGGCCCTGCAGGCCCCTCAGGCCACTCAGCTCCTCAGCAGTAGGGCTGCCCATCATAGTGGAACCAAGGGAAATGAGGCAAGCTGTGCCAAGAACACTGTTTAATGCAGTCTCACTGTTGTATATAAAGTTAAGTAAATTATGTAAACTCTGTCAAGTATGAAGCCGTGTTACTTCATAAAATGCGGAACTGCGATGTTTGGGAGAACTTGACTGTTAGTATGCAAATGCCACACATAGGACTGCTCCAGGCCCATTACATGGTGAATTTGATTAGATGAAAAAATGTTTATAGTATTAAATTTGAATTGTCTTTTGTTTATAATGTTAACTTTAAAAATAAAACTCCCAAGTATTTTACCAGCAAAAGATGGATTTATTCAAGAATAGCAAAAAACTACAATATGGGGCAAGCAAGCTATGGCAAAACCATAAGCAAGTCCAGAGAACAAAGCAGAGGAACATTTGGGGGGACATGGGGGGTGCTTTTATAAACAAAAAGTCCATTAGAGTAAACAGGGAGTTTGAAGTATAGTGGCTTTTCATTGGCTGTGTTGTGACTGTCTCTCATTGGCCTCATGCCAGGAGAGGAAGAAAGCCTTTCTTCCTCCTGCTGGCATAATAAGGTAGTATCCGCATGCAAAATTCCATCTCTTTCTATTAGCTTTGCAGTTGACAACAAGTGATAGGGCCTGAGAGCTCCCCCTGTCAAACCTCCTGGTCCATTTTAATGAGGTTTCCCTTCATAAGTGTTCACGTTTCCCCCTTTGATTAAGATCTTTCCTTAAAAGCATCGCTGATCGATAGTCAGGGTTTTTATTTTTAGTAGTTTTATGCCTTAGTGCCAGGAAGGACTTCTGCTTGCTGTCATGTCCTATGTCATAGGAAAGTGCATAGTAGCTGGAAACCACTTAAAGCCACACTTGAGTAATAAAGAAGGTTAGTAGGAAGGAAATCTCAGGTACTATACATCTAAAGTCTAGATCTTCTCAAGGTCGTAAGTGTTGATCATCTCAAAGCATTGAGCCAGCGTCACTTTACTGGGTATATTGTTTTTGTTTTTTTAAGTTTGACTATCAATAAAACACAAAACTTACAATAATGATACAAAACAGAAGAAGTAACATAACAAGTCCAAGTTGTACGATGATTCTAAACCAGCACTTCGGGTCCGAAGGTAGCCAACTGAAAAAGTTATTGGCACTTACTCTGACTCAGGGGAGAAATTTTTCCCTATGAAGGCAAGTCCAGAGTCAAGTCTGTGTCGTGGAAGGTTCCGCTTAAAGCAACCGTGAGCGCAGCATAGGGGCTCCTGCAAGAGTGCATTTGGGAAGCTACCGTGCAGGTATAAACACGGAGCAGTAACTAATCAACTTTTTGCAAAACAGCAAAACTTCAAAAATGTTTCAAAACATTATTGTTATCTCAAAAGAACAGTTTGGAACCAAATATGCTATTCATGATACCAGCCTGCAAGGTTGCAAATTCAGAGAGCGTAAACTTGGATATCAATCCCACGTCATTTAACAGTGCAGCTGAAAGAAAACTTCTGTGAATTTGGAAACTCTTAACCGTTCAGAAAAACCAACTGAAAAATTCATTTGTCATGAGATCATGATGAGGCTTTTTCCAAAAGGCCATAATCAAAGAAGATGATTCCCCCCTTTCACAAGGGCTTGAGAAATGCAGACGAGGGCTTCGTCTTGCTACAAAAGAAAGAAAAGAAGCAACAGTGTGAAAAAGGTATACAGGCCTGGTCCGGACACGTTGGGAAAGCTGTCTCATCAGATGTTATCTGCTTCAATTCCAGGAAATGTTTACTTTAAGGTCACCAGATGGTGTACAGCTTCAGTCAGGGATTGGTGCTTTCTCTAGAAGTTTGGCAGAACAAACAGGGGGGAGCAGCAAAAAGAGAGAGAGAAGCAGGGTCCCTGCTGAGCAGCGAGTCCGATGCGAGACTCGATCCCAGGACCCTGGGATCATGACCTGAGCCGAAAGCAGACGCTTAACCCACTGAGCCACCAGGCCCCCCAAGGATGGTTATTTTTAATAGAAGCAATTAGGCCTTTATGCTTTTGGTGTGTATCTCCTTTTATCAACTATGGGTCAAAGGAGGCAGGGGCCAAATGCATTGGACGTCCTGTGACTATCTCAAATGAAGAGAGTCTATGAGGTCCCAAGGGGATGGATCTAAGATTTAGAAGGACTAACCTTGCTTTCAGCCAAAGTGTTTGGAGAGTCTCTACAAATTATGTCAACTGAGTCTTAATGGTGCCATTGGTGAGTGCAACTAACTCTGGGGATTGAGGATGGTATGAACAATGAAAGTGTTGTAAAAACATGCCAAATAGCAGACTTGTTAGAGCACCTGACCAGTAAAATGGGTTCCCTGATCACTGTGAAGTTTGATCCTAGGTAAGGATATCCTAGAATATCCTAGGAAAGGATAATCTTTTCTAACAGAAGCAACACTGGCCTATAGAAAAGTCTCTCTTGTTGATGAGAAGGCTTTGGTCCAGTGAGAAAGCAAACAAAACATGACCAAAACATATTTATCCACGAGAAGGGTAAGTTGTATGAAATCCATTTGCATGAACAGATTTCCCTGGATTATACTTGGACAAGTGGGACAAGCAAGGTAGGCACTCTTTGTGGTCCTGTTAATCTTTTCCCACCATTATTGGTTCATGAATGTTATCATTTTGTCAATAGACCAATGGTTTAATGCATGTACAGTGTAAGTAGCGGAAATTTTAGAATTACTGAAAGGACAGATTATTATTTGATCCAAACCAGATTTCTCTTTTTATTGAGCCAAGAATTATTAGATTCCCAGTATTGTTTCTCCTTTTCTGGGACCACTTGTTGGGTATTTTTTCTTAAGTTTTCCAAAATTTATCATTTGGGAGAATATCTTTTTTGGACCATGACAAAGGGTTACCTATCAGTTCCCTTGACCACAGCATTTTTTTTTTAAATTAAAGGTTTTATTTATTTATTTGACAAAGAGAGCACAAGCAGGGAGAGGGAGGGGGAGAAGCAAGCTCCCCACTGAGGAGGGAGTCCTACTTGCGGCTTGATCCCAGGACCCTGGGATCATGACCTGAGCCGAAGGCAGCCATCCAATGAACAGAGCCACCTAGGCCCCGACAGCAGCATTTTTGATGGAAAATAGCGAGGTGGATTACTTTGGCCCCCAGGAACCTTAATAGCTGGAGCGACAGACAAGAGTGTGGTCTCTGACAAATTTTAGACATAGGAGCCATTTTTTAGTTTTATCCCCATTGGAGGTAAGGACATCTCATTGTTCCCATAATATTCCAACGTCATGAGCTACCCTGGAGGCCTGCCCACTATCATTATAAATGTGAAATTACACCCTTAGCTAAGGTACAAGCTCAAGTAAGGGCATATAATTGAAACTTGGGGGCTGAGGTAGCTGACGGTAAAGGTGCTGCCTCAGTGACTTCAAAAGGGAATTGCAATGCCATGCCCAGCACGATATTTACCATTTTCATCCTTTAAAACAGAACCCATCAGTAGTAAACCATGAAAACTCTGCACTGGTTAGAGGAGTATCCTGTGAATTGTCATGGGGACTCAAAAGGTAACCTGTCTGTATTAAGCAGTTGTGAGGGGTTTTGTCTGGATCCAAATGCAGTCCTTGTTTTGAGATCCAATGCCCTAAGTATCTAATCTGAGTCTGAGGCAACTGCAATTTTCTTTTGGAGACTTTATGTACCTTCAAGGCCAAAAGTTTTAATAGCTGGATGCTGTCTTCCTGTAAGGAGGTTTGAGAAGCAAATCATCTATGTATTATAACAAGGGAGAGAGAGCAGAAATCTTTATATCATCAAAATCAACTCCTAAGGTTTGTGAAAAGTAGGAAGGACTCTCTGTGAAAGCCTGGGAGATTACTGTCCAGGTGTAGTTCTGTTCTTCCCAAGTGAAAGCAAATTATTGGAAATCCCTCTCAACTGAAATATTGAATATTTCTAAATATAATACTAAATGCACTGCATAGATCGATTACAGTGAAAAGTTTGCTTTCAGGGCAAATGGGTATCAGTAGTGTATAGGGATTGGGAACAACAGGGCGCTGAGGCATAATGATGTTATTTATCGCTTAGAGGTTCTGGACAAACCTCTATCCTTCTGCAAATCTGTGGGGTCTTCAGACACTTTAGAAAACCTTTCAGTTATGGTTTACAATTTGGCCTCAGTCCAGGGAATGTAAGAAACTTGAGGTTTATTTAGATCCTCAGAAGGTTTAACTTTAAAGAGGCAATTTTTAATAGGTTCAGGAGAAGAGGCGTTGAGGAGAGATTTGGAGAAAAAGGTAAGTTCAGCAAGATGAACAGAGGAAAATGGTGCCGGACATGGGAACTGAGCACAAGGTGGATGCCAGGTATCAGCAGATACAGAAGACAGGGGAGAAGACAAAGAGGCCTGCGAAGCCATTTTGACTTTTTTCAATCGTTTGCTTGCTTCAGTTAATCTAGAAATAGTATTTTACGAAAAGGCAAACTTAGAATCCTGAAAACATTTGGAAGCCTCAAGATACCTTTTTTTAAAGATTTTATTTATTTGTCAGAGAGAGAGACAGAGAGAGCACAAGGAGGGGCAGAGCAGACAGAGGGAGAAGCAGGCTCCCTGCCGAGCAAGGAGCTCAAAGTGGAACTTGATCCCAGGACCCTGGGACCATGACCTGAGGCAACAGCGGCCGCTTAACTGACTGAACCACCCAGGCATCCCTCAGGGTATCTTTTAAAATAAGCACCCCATTCAGTTCCCCCCCTTTTCTTTTAAGGAGCCATGACTTTCAAAATTAATTTCGAGTAAAAAAATTTTGGAGAATTTGAAAGTTCCCCATAATGAACATTGAAGTTCTAAATTAACTTTTGGTTAAGGCAGTTTGTGAGTATGGAGGGACCACAGTGTTGTGTTTTGTTTCATTTTGTTTTATAGGGGGGATAGGAACAGAGGGAGAGAGAGAGAATCCTAAGCAGTTTCTACGCCTGGCTTGGAGACTCATGTAGGGCCCGATCCCACATCTCAGAGATCATGACCTGAGCTAAAATCAAGAGTTAGGGGCGCCTGGGTGGCACAGCGGTTAAGCGCCTGCCTTCGGCTCAGGGCGTGATCCCGGCGTTATGGGATCGAGCCCCACATCAGGCTCCTCTGCTAGGAGCCTGCTTCTTCCTCTCCCACTCCCCCTGCTGGTGTTCCCTCTCTCGCTGGCTGTCTCTATCTCTGTCGAATAAATAAATAAGATCTCTAAAAAAAAAAAAAAATAAAATAAAATAAAATAAAATCAAGAGTCAGATGCTTAACTGACTGAGCCACTCAGGTGCCCCAAGGGACCATAGTTTTAAACATAAAACCTGCCAGAGTCCCAGTAGAAAGGGGCACCCTCAAAGCATTTTGATGACTGAGATCCCATTTCTTAGAGGTTTTTCTCTAGAATAACTAGAACCTTTCTAAACAGAAATGTTCAGGAATTATGAAAATCATCTGGTTCCAATCAGACCAAAGCCAGGACAGTTCCAACAGAACAGTCCAGTTCTGAAAAGGAGTCAGACCTAAGGCTAGCACAATTCCAATAGGAAAAATCTGATCCCCAACCAGAGTCTAACTAAAGGTTAGCCCAAGTCCAGCAGGCACAGTTGCAACTGGAATAGTCTAATCCCAAAAGGGAGTCAGACCACAGGCCTACATATTTCCAACTGGCACACATCCAACAGGAACAGGTTGGTTCCGGAAAGGAGTCAGACCGAAGGCCAGCACAGTTCCATCAGGAACAGTCTGACTCCAAAAAGGAGTCAAATTGAAGGCCAAATGAGTACTTTCTGAGATAAAACAAAAACCAAAAACAAGGCCTTAAAACAGGTCCCGAATAAAGCCTGAAGAACTCAAACACAAAGTATGCCGCTCGAAATCGAGGAGAAAACTTACCCTCAAACCATAGGGTGAGCAAGAAAGCAGTGAGCCTAATTGGCTCTGTGAGTACGGTCACCTGTTTGCCCACCAGCTTCAGAGTTGTTAGGGGTCTTCTCTGGATCCCACTTCTGATCAGGTGATGTTAACCTTAGAAGTAAAGCTGTCATTTATTTTACCAGCAAATGATAGGTTTATTTGAGAATAGTAAAGAATTGTGATCTTGGACAAGCAAACTAGTGCAAACCCATAGGTAAGTCTGGAGAACAAAGAAGGGGAATGCTCTTTTATAAAGGAAAGGGGGACATTGGGAAGGGCTGTTATAGACAGAAAGTCCACTGAAGTAATCTGAGAGTTCAAGTATAGTGGCTTCTAATTGGCTGAGTTGTGATTGTCTTTCATTGTTTGGGCTGTTGCTGGGCCAAGAAGAAAAGCTTTCTTCCTCCTGCTTGGGTAGGAAAGTAGTATCCCCACGCAGAAGTCTATCTTTTCCTATTGGATTTGCAATTGATGATGAGTGATAGGGCACGAGAGCTCTTCCTGCTGAACCTCTTAACTGCATTTTAGTGAGGTTTCCTTTTGTGAATTTTCACACTATTAATTTTTCCTACAGCCTCATATGGAAGGTGTTTGGACAATTACAGAGTTTGTTGCAATTGACTCTTGCCTACCAGTGAAAGCCTCGAAGTGGATTGAAGTTAATTCAGGCAAACCCTTCCAGGAATTCCAATGCCTCAATCAATAATGGGAATAGCAAAAGTACATGGTTAGTTGTGTCAAATATGTTTTAGCAATACTATTTTGAATCGACAATTCTCTATAATAAGAGATTAATAAAAGATTAATCAGACAGAGGAAATTCTTCCTCTCTGATAGTAGAGAAGGTTGCCAACAACGAGATCAAGTTTGGAGAAAGATACACAAAAGAAGTGACCAAATACAAGGGTACTGCCAGTACCTCGATTTCTAAAGCATGCAAAAGAAAAGCTCAAAAAGGAAGTAATTATAAGAAGTGGGAAAAGTATAGTAAAAACGAATTGGTTGGGAAGGGTGACCAGCAGGCCTATCAGCATCAGCATCCTGAGGAGCTGGCCACATCTTAACTTTTCAGAAGACCCTTAGCTAATCCTGCTTGCAGGCTAAATGGTTTGGGGAAGTTGGCCATGTAAAGGTCATTCCTTCTAAGAAGACATGGGGGTGTTGAACTGGCATTAGTGCTCTAGAGTAGAATACTAAAAGTATCTGTCCATTCGGTCCTAAGAGATGCCTTACATAGGTTGTAAACAAGGTCAGTAAATGGACATATATATTAATCTGCAAAATTCTTATATATCTCATTGTTCAGAAACAATGTATACATAAAACTTTTAGTATTTGTATTATAGAATAGGGAAAAAATCTTTCAATGCCTTGAAAGGAGATGAAATGGAAAATGTAAAAATTGAATTTCATTATTGTCAATTAATATTGACTCAGGAAAGGTAATAAAAGTCAAGATCAGGACACTTTACCCTTCCAAAGCAGTTACCAGTACATGTCTATGAAGCTTGACTTTGGGCTTGGCCTTTTCTCCTCTGTCCCTTCAATTTGGAAGAGATATAAAACTATTATGACTTCTGAAAAAAAAGAAAAGAAAAGAAAAGAAGGAGACCTCACTAACAGAGATCTGAAAATCATTGAAAGTAATATTTGATCATTAATATCATATTAGGCAAAAAATAAGGGGAACTGTATAAAAACTCTTTAACAGCTATCTGTTTCTTGGTGTTTTGAAATTTTTATCTCATTCATGTTACACATAGTGAGCCAGATGGAGGGGAACATAGAGAAGAGAGGTTTTTCAGATTTTGGCAAGATATGCAACAATGGGAATGCATAACAACTAAAGTGAGATCCTTAAGGATCCCCAGTGAGAACAAGCTTGATGGTAAAATAGAAAGCATAGTGCCATGGCCATTATATATGCCTGGGCAGATTTTGTAAAGTGATTATACTGCCAGAGTTATACAACTCAGTGGTCCTGGGTGATGTCCTATCTAATGTAGGACTATCCCAGAAAAAAGCAGTAGAAAAACCATTGAGCACACTGGTGACTGTCAATGTTGGGTGAATTTTTAGGCTGACAGTTCTCTCTTTAATCCAAATTAAATTACAGGACACATATTTTGTTAAAATGTGATATTATACATATATATGTGTATGCATATACATATTTTGTATACGTATTTTGTTATATACAAATTTTGTGATACATTTTTGATATACATATTTTGTTATAATGTGAAAAATAAATCTCGAATATCACAGTATTTCACTAAAAATAAAAGGCTTATTAAAAAATGAGGTAGAAGCAGGGATTTGAAACGTACACAACTTTGTGATCAGTGCACTATCAGAAACAGTAACAACTTTAACCAAAATAGTAACATAGCTAGAGCAGACAAGAGGACATTGTATCTGTAAAAAGAAAATAATTTGAGATCAGAAATGACATTCAGATAAAAATGCAAATTAAAAAAACTATACTCGGGTCACCTGTCTGGCTCAGTTGGAAAAGCATGTGACTCTTGATCTCAAGGTGTTGAGTTCAAGCCCCACATTGGGTGTAATAAATAAATATTAAAAAATATATATACTCAGTTAATAACATACTGGGTATTTCAGAACATGCAATCAGTAAATCAGAGTCCAGTTTAAGAGTTTATGCCAGCACTTAGGAAAAAAAGGGATGTGTAAATGAATATCATGAATAAAAGGATGAGACACAAAAAATGATATGGGCCATCTAACATGTATATTACGTGTTCCCTACAAGCCTAAAACAGTGTACACAGCAGAAAAGAAACAATAAAAAATAATAGAAAAAAATTTCCCTTATCTATACAAAGGGTTTTCAGCCTACCAAGTATTAGATAAAGTTAATGAAAGTAGATCTGTATGTATACAATATTGAATTTTAAAAATGAGGTAAAATTCTACAAGCATTCATAAAATAGCATGTCAAAAAGAACACTGCTAGTAAAAGAAAACATCAAAATAATATCACAATACTGAAAAGCCTGAAGAAATTTGGGTATCAGAACACAGGTTTGAGGCAGAAATATTTTTACTCAAAAGTTCTATGTCTGGGGCACCTCGTTGGTGCTCTTGGTCTTGGCTCCGGTCATGATATGGGGTTGGTGAGATTGAGCCCTGTGGCGGGCTCTGCTCTCAGTGGGGAGTCTACTTGGGGTTCTTTTCCCCTCCCCCTCTGCCCCTCCTGCTCATGCTCTCTCTCTCAAATAAATAAATAAATCATCAAAAAAAGAGTTCTATGTCCAACTAAGCTATCGTTCATGTGCAAAAGTAACAAAAGGATGTTCTCAGATTTGCAAAAACTAAGAAAGTATACCCTTTCTAGAAAAATATTATTTAAAATTTTTTGGAAAACTGAAAACAGAACTAAATCAATAGCTTAAGAAATAAGGACAAATTGTTAGAGCAATGGCATTGATCACCAAACCCAGTAAGATTTAAAATTAATGGATAATGTATATCAGTGTATGAAATTAATGTAAATGTCAAAAATATCTCAAAGTAGAATCTAAATAATGTACAAAATAAATAAATAATATGGATAAGAAAGTCCCTGCAATTATTAATGAGAACTAGTTAGAGGGAGAGTATAAACAAGGGCCTAAAAGTATAATCCATATCTCATGTTACATGCAGGAAGGGAATAAATAGTCTTACATTTGTGCTGTTAAGGAAATAATAGACTCAAATGTTTTTTTATAGAGTTAAAATAATTACTAGGAGATTAAACCAGTTCATGTAAATACTGAAAAATTGCAAGTGAAATGTAATCACTATATCAAAGAAATGTAATTTCTCAAATATGAGAGCTGAAATCTGTCTGAAATAATCAAGAAATTTATTTATATAGCATTAATACACTTAATTAGGACTAAGAATGGAGGAATAATCATAGGTAAAAATTAAAAGAAATAGAAACTACCACATGTATGCAAATATATTTAAAAGTAAAATGAAATTAGTAATTTGAAATCAAAATTGCTTTTAGAAGAGATAGAAAATAAGAAGAGATAAATTACTGTGGAAGAAATTGAGGAAGTTGGCAATGAGATTTCCCTTTAACCTCAGAGAAAATTCCCAAGGCAGGATTTTATAGCCCTTGGACCTGGTTTTGCAAGTGCAGACTTTCTAAACTTCAAGGAAAGACTTACCTTTGTTATTCAAACTGTTCAGAGATATGGTTAAGGACAAAGACTTCCAAACTCATTTTATGAAACACTGCTAATCAAAAATTGAGAAATCAAATCAAATTTGAAAATAATATCAAAAGCTAATTATATCATTTCTTTGTTTCTAACACACGTCATATGCACACACACAAACACACATACACGTAGATGTATATATGTGTGTATATATATGTTATATAAATATATATTTTAACAGCTATCTTGGATTTTTATTACATACCATAAAATTCACCATTCACCTATTTTAAATGTACAATTTAATTTTAGAATATTTTATTTGTTCCAGTAAGATCTCTCCTGCCCAACTATAGTTAATTCATGTTGCCACCTTCATCCCTAAGCAACCATTAATCCACTTTCAGTTGATGGATTTGCCAATTCTGGAAAGTTCATATATAAATAATTATATTTATGAAATATGTCAAGTGAAAGCATCTGGCTTCTTTTGCTCTGCATAATGTTTTCAGGATTTGTTCATGTGGTAGCATCTACTGGTGCTTCACTTCTTTTAATTGCCATATAATATTGTATTTTATGAATTGAACACAATTTATCCATTTATCAATTGATGGACATCTGGGTCTTTTCCACTTTTCAGCTATTATGAATAATGTTACTATATACAAGTTTTTGTGTAGACACATGTTTTCAATTCTCTTGAGTATATATCTGTGGATGGAATTGCTGGGTCACATGGTAACTCTCTGTTTAGTCTTTTTAAAAAAAGATTATTTATTTTAGAGTGAGAATGAGTGAGCAAGCAGGGGGAGGGACAGAGAGAGAGGGAGAGAGAGAATCCCAAGCCGACTCCACACTGAGCGCAGAGCCCAACACTGGGCTCATTCCCGCAACCCTGAGATCATGACCTGAGCTGATATCAAGAGTCTGATGCTTAACCTACTGAGCCACCCAGGGGCCCCTGTTTAGTCTTTTAAGAGTCGCCAAACTGCCCTTAGCAAAGGTTCATTTCAATGGTTGTACTTTTCACAGCTATAGAATTTCTATTTGGTTATTATTTATAATTTCTATCTCTTTATCGAGATTCTCACCTTACTCTCATACTTTAACTTTTAGGCACAGTTTAAGAAGAGCAGTTTTGAAGTCTTTTTCTGCTGAATTTAATACCTGGGCCCCATCAGAATCAAATTCTATTGCCTACTTTTTTTCAAGAACATGGGTCATACTATCTTGTCTTTTGCATGTCTTATCTTTTTCTATGGATAACTGGATGTTTCAGATAATACATGATAATATATTAGGAACTCTTGGGATTCCGATTACCCGTTAGGGCTTGGGTTTTTGTTTGTTTGTTTGTTTCTTAATGGCTTGTCTAGACGAATTCTGAGAAATCTATTTCCCTAACAGTGTGCAGCCTCTGAACACAAAACTTTATTTTTCCCCCTTGATTTTATTTTTAAGCCTGGCTTCCTAGCAGTTATCCATGGGTTAGTGTATTTTAGTGTTCTGCCGGTGTTTTCTTATAACTGTTGCTTAAGTCCCTTCAGACACTAAAGCTTACACCCTTTGCGGATAGATCTGTGTGTGGCTTGGGGAAAGCTCTCAGTTCTGTCCCATGTTAAGCCATAGACTAGTAGCTCCTGATTGCGTGCAGGCTACTTTAAGCCCACAGACTTCCATCTTACCAGGGCCCTGTCTGGTTGTCAGTTTCTGGTTCTTGCTAAACTTCTCTCTGGTCTACCATTTCTTTTGTTGCTACTAGTTTCATTGAGCTATCAACCTTCTCTTAACTGCTCGCCACTAACAAAGGAAAGACTTATGTATAAACCCAGTCACTTGAACTGGCAAGCAATATGTAAATACTTTTTTTGTGGTAACCTTCTGTGATTGCTTAAGGGAAAACGGTGTACCTTTGGAGGAAGAAGAGCCATTGACTGTCTTGTGGTAGAGTAATGAGCCAAAATTTTCCCAGATTGAACCAAAAAGTGTTTTCTACAACAAAACAAAGGACCTGGTGTCTTTCTCTCGAGGGAATATCTCTTTGAGACACCTTCTAGCCTGTGGTATCAGTTTAGAAAACTAGGAGGAGGGACTGAGAAGTTACATAGGCATACGAGTGTGTGCTTCTCAGCTGCTTTTAGTAGAGACACTTTCAAGGCACTTGGCGCCTACTCCAATTGTTAAAGAGGCCGTAATTTGAACCGCTGTTTCTGAATTGGAGCATCAGGACCAGGAGGTGGGTAATTTACTTTATTCCAAAACCCCTATTGGCTATAGCCCAGCAACGGGAGCATGAAAAACTCAGTGTTCTGGAAAAAACAATAGAATTGTCAAAATTAAGAGATTCAATCTATCACGAAACTTCACTGGCAATGTGGGTTGTAATTTGCCCAGAGGTTGCCAAACTCACTGGGGAGTCTTCCTTTTCGTTACCCACTTAAATGCATTGCTCACAGAGCATCCATTCAAAATAATGCAGGTACTTATTGAAAGGGTATAAATCAATAATTTTTAGTAGATTCATAGAATTGTGCCATCATCACCACAGTTCAGTTTCAGAACGTTTCCATCACTCCCCAAACTTCCCTCATGTCTGTTGGTAGTGAATCTCCACTCTTATTACCAGCCCCAGACATACGGATTGTACCTCTACAAAACTGTGAAAAAATAATCCAAACAAAATCTTATCATGTTTTGCTTTCTGCAATATTGATTGCAGTGTAGGGGTGGAAAATTTTGCCCTTTTCCCCTTCTTGGTTCTTTGGCTACTCTAACAGTCAAATTGACATAAGACAGATTAATAGGACAAAAACAAATTTTGCACATGCAGGAGCTCCATAAAAATGTGAGACTCAAGGACAAGTTGGGCAGTTGTGGCTTATATGCCATTTTAAGCTAAGGAATGGGATAGGGGTCTACAGCTTCAAAGGGGAGGGGGTTAATTCACAGGAAGATGAGAAGAGCAGATGTTTGGTAATCAGATATTAGTCCTGCTATACAGGGAAATCTTTCTGATTAAAAATATAATGAAGTAATCTCTGGGAATAGCTCTTTCTGGTATAGGCCCCTATCAAAATCCATTCAGGTGATGAAGGGACAGATGAAGTTTTTCCTGAGTCTACTGGGTCTTGGTTGCCTTCAGCTCAAAATAGTCCACAAGCCAATGTGACACATTTTGAGGTGTTGTATTCTGCTCCCCTTCAGTATTTATTGTTAAAAAATATTTGTAGGGGCGCCTGGGTGGCACAGCGGTTAAGCGTCTGCCTTTGGCTCAGGGAGTGATCCCGGCTTGATGGGATCGAGCCCCACATCAGGCTCCTCTGCTATGAGCCTGCTTCTTCCTCTCCCACTCCCCCTGCTTGTGTTCCCTCTCTCGCTGGCTGTCTCTATCTCTGTTGAATAAATAAATAAAATCTTTTTAAAAAAAAATTTGTAAAGCTAAAAAAAAAAAATGCTACGGATTAGAAAGAGGAAAAAAGTGAGCAGGAGAGCACAAGTACTTGATGATGGGGTCTGGAGACCAAACACTGGAGTAGCTCCCCACTCCAATGCTTTGCTGATAACACATACCCTTGACACTTAATGGCCTGCAAAATTCTCCCTAAAAGCATACAGTAGAGGTGTCAAAATGTGTTGGCATTCAGGAGCAGATTTCATGTAAGTTACTGCCAGTTCTGTACACAAATGTCCTGGTGGGTTGTGGAGTTGAATGTCTCCCCTCCTTTTTTTTTTTTTTTTACCCTTTGAGCCTTTGTGTTGACTGCCTCTGTTAGATTCTCCTCCAGAGAGAGACTACACCAACTTGAAAGAGTTAAATTTGTTTTTGCATAGAAAAGCATATAGTTAGGGGCACCTGGGTGGCTCAGTTGGTTAAGCATCAGACTCTTGGTTTTGGCTCAGGTCCTGATCTCAGGTTCGTAAGATCAAGCCCCGCATCTGGCTCTGCACTCAGCACAGAGTTTGCTTGAGATTCTCTCTCTTCTTCTCCCTCTGCTCCTCCCCCTGCTTGCAGCCTTTCTCTCTAAATAAATAAGTAAAATCTTTTTAAAAAGCATATAGTTAATTTATGAATTAAACATTTAAATAAGGTTTTAGCTTCCTTTTTTTTATTTAAGATTTTATTTTTTTTATTTGACAGAGAGAGACAGGGAACACAAGCAGGGGGAGTGGGAGAGGAAGAAGCGGGCTCCCAGGGGAGGAGCCCGATGTGGGGTTCGATCCCAGAAGGCTGGGATCACCCCCTGAGCCGAAGGCAGATGCTTAATGACTGAGCCACCCAGGCACCCCAGGTTTTAGCTTCTTTAGCTAATAAAATTAAACTAATTGCTATGGTCTTGAAGGGAATCAAAATTGCCACCTGGAAATATGCCTCTTTGCCATAAGGATTATTTGGGACTGATTATTACTATTTTTTTTTGGAGGAGGCAATAAAATTTATTAGTGTACATACCTAAAATTCCAGACACTGTCAAGCAAAATGAGGCATATATGTCATTCTGAACTGAGCACAAGGGGGTAGGGGCCTGGGGCTCCTAAGGGAAGGAATGCAATTCACAGGAAGATTAAAAAGAGTAAATGTTTGGTAAACAAATGTTTGCCCTGCCATATACATGGGTTACTCAAATGTATTTATTTCTGGTAATAACCCTTATTCTGGAAAGGCCATCCAATTTAGATTCTTCTATGTAGGTAAAGGAAGGGCCAAAGTTTCTCTTGAGCCCAAAGGGCCTCAGATTGCCTTCAGCTCAAGATAATCCACATGACAAAATGACCCATCTTGGGGCAGCCTGCCCTCAAACCCCTATGGTCTCAATTCCTTTTTAACTCAAAATAATTTTCATGCCAAAGTGGCCCATCTTGGGGCAGCCCACCCTCAATCCCTATAGTTCCCTCCTCTGAAACATCCCTGAAGTCTCATACATTAAAAGTTGAGCAGGTAGGTCTTTTCCTCTTGTGGAACCAGTCCCTCTCTCTCTTTTTAAGGATTTTACTTATTTATTTGAGAGAGAGAATGTGCACCAGTTGGGGGAGGGGCAATGGGAGAAGGAGAAGCAGACTCCCCACTGAGCAGGGAGCCCTATGCAGGGCTCGATCCCAGGACCCTGGGATCACAAGCCCAGTGAAGGCAGATCCTTAACTGACTGAGCCACCCAGGCGTCCCTGGAACTAGTCTCTCTCTCACTCTCTCTCTTTTTTTTTTAAAAGATTTTATTTACTTATTTGAGAAAGAGAGACAGCCAGCGAGAGAGGGAACACAAGCAGGGGGAGTGGGAAAGGAAGAAGCAGGCTCCTAGAGGAGAAGCCTGATGTGGGGCTCGATCCCAGAACGCAGGGATCACGCCCTGAGCCAAAGGCAGACGCTTAACGACTGCACCACCCAGGCGCCCCGGGAACTAGTCTCTTAATCTGACAATAGGTCAGTTCAGTTAAAGTCATTTCAAGAGGTGGTGAAGCAGGTGGGCTCTCAAAGTTAGGCCCTTATCGGGCAAGCAATCAGGGAATTGATAAGCAGCATTTTTATGGAAACAAAGGAAAAATGTAGGTTAATGGTTGCAACAAATTATAAACCCAGTGTCTGAGTCCTTCGTACTGCCAGTGAGATTTCTAAATGTCGGGCTGGAAGTGTGTTCGGATGGCACAGGTCAAGCAGTGGCAGTGTGATGGATTTCCCTAGCCTCACTTCGGATGTCTCCAGTGATCTTTTTGAGGGGCCCACAGAGAAATAGGCAGCAAGGTCGTCTACACATGAGCTTTCGTGGGGATTTCTCTGAAGTTTACATCAAGTCATTTCTATTCATTTTGCAGGGCTGGTGATGCTGCTGGGAATCCTGTGAGAAGGTACAAGGCTGATATTTCCAAGGGCTGTACTGGCTCCTTAAAGTCAACCTTAGTACCTTAAAGGTGTCTGGTCATATCTGAGCCTATGACATTCCAGGCAGAGCCTTGGCAATATAACTGATGCTTGCTACTGTGCCCTCCTACTGGCTGGCTGTCGGATGTCCCGGACCTTAACTGCAGCACACAGGGTGAAGCATGTCCAACGGTTCGAGCGTCCTGCCCACTACACCAGCTGTGAGTGTCTGAGTTTGCAGGTTCCATCTCCCAGCCTGCGGTGACTCAGCTGCCCTCATTCTCTGCATCCATAGAAGAATCTGCTAGACTCACTTACACCCTGTCACGTGGCTCAGGGGGTGACTTCTGTGGTCAGATCTTCAACAGATCCTTTGTTTTCCTGCTCCTGGCTGGGTTTTTAGTTCCTAGGATGTTGAGCCTTTCCAGGTCACTCATAGTACAAACAGCATCGTTGGCTCCTCTGTTGCCTTTGACCTCATTGCTCAGTCACGTTGTTCTTGGTTGGCCAGGGCTCACGGTAGGATTCCGTTTCTAAATTGTTCACTCTGACAGCAACAGGAATCATATGATCCCTCTGGTATGCACTGAAACTTCTGAGAACTTGAGCTATTCCAGGCAGGAGAAGGTCATATCCAGCCTCTGACCTCAGCAGTTCGGGAGCTGCCCGGAGGCACTCCGCAGGTGAAGCCCTGGGGCTGGTTATTTTTAAGAAACAGCAGACAAAGGACACTCTCTGAAAACTGAGTAAAAGTTGACCCTTTTTAAAGAGACATTTATAAGAGAAATCTCCATTTTTAAGGGTGTCTCCTTCTTTGTACCAGTAAGGGGAGGATGACCAAATCTCTAGAAACTTTTATCCATGAGGAAGGTGCCTACTTAAATCTGCGTAACAGCCTTACACTTGTTTACTGTACTTTTCTTGGTAACCTCCCAGAACTGGACTCCTCCCTACGCCCATATCTTTTGTCTTTCCTGAAGATATTTTAAGGTGATGATTGGGCCATTGGCAGAGTTACTCAGTGTTCCTATACAGGGGGTATACCTGTTATTAACCTTCTGTTTGTTTTTCTCCTGTTAATCTGTTTTTTATTACAGGGAGGGGGTCTTAGGCAAGAACTTAGAAGGGTAGAGGAAAATTTATTTTTCCTCCCTTGTAACCTGAATGTTTGTATCCCCCCCAAATTTATTTATTTATTTATTTTAAAGATTTTATCTATTTGACAGAGAGAGGGAGACAGAGAGAGGGAACATAAGCGGGGGGAGTGGGAGAGGGAGAAGCCGGCTTCTTGCTGAGCAGGGCGCCTGACTCAGGGCTGGATCCCAGGACCCCGGGATCATGACATGAGCTGAAGGCAGACGCTTAATGATGAGCCAACCAGGTGCCCTCCCCACCAAATTTATATGTTGAAATCCTAATGCTTGATATGTTGAGAGGTGGGCCTTTGTAATGTGCTTAGGTCAGGTGGGCAGAGCTCTCATGAGTGGGCTTAATGCCCTTATATAAGAGGTCCCAGAGAACTCACTTGCCCCTTCCATCATGTGAGGTCATGGAGAGAAGCTGGCAGTCTGCAACCTGAGAGAGGGTCTTCACCAGAATGCAACCATGCCAACACCATAATCTTGGGCTTTCTAGTCTCCAAAATGACAAGAAATAAATTTCTGTTGTTTATAAACCACTCAGTGTGTGGTATTTTGTTATAGACACTTGAATGTACTAAAACACTAATCTTAGGATAAATCCCCTGTTGAAATGGTAATTATATCTTCTTTGACGTTACAGCATCACTGGCAACATGGTCTTCATCATCATGATTATTTTGTTTCAAGCACATTTTCATCTTAAGCATAAACTTCTGAAAAATGTGTTTGCCATCATGAATATTGTGTTAATTGCTATTTGTTCCATCCTTGTCGGTCTTTCCAACCTCTTCAGGGGAGGAATTTCTCATGATAGAAATTCACAGTGGACTATACATGGCCGTACTATTCATTGTAGTGGCAGAAGTGAATGAATTTTAAAAGGCTTATTCATCTACTTTGTTATACCATTCTGAAGTGGTAATGCTTAGAAAGATGCACTTTGAGATGGGTTATGCTTTCTGCTCTGGGAAAGTCAGTTTTGCCTATGTTTTGGGAGCAGTCATCAAGAAGATGTGACCACTGGTTGACCCATGGGCTGGACCTAGGGGCACCTCACCTTATCCTATGTCCTTGGAATGTGGGTTTCACTTTCCTTCCCTGTTCCCAGATGCTGCAAAGACATAGCCTCTAATCAGTTAGAGACCTTGGTGTGCCATTTTGCAAAGCTAGGAGGGCACAAGATGCCTCAGATTAAGATCTGAGTGCTTGTGATTAAGCCTGATTGGGTTGTTAAGAGGTGGAATCCCTGGGAAAATGATAAGGGTGAAGGGGGGGATGTTGCTATAGAAGTAAAACAGACAAAATGCCTGGAGCCATCCAACCCCTAATAGGAAGGAAAGCAAAAGCTCAGCAACAGCAACCCCAGCCGGTGGGGCAACCCCCATTTCAGGAAATGTTCATGATGAAAGAAGATACTTCAGTTGAACTTATTGATACAGCTGCCGAGTCCCAACGAAAGGCCGGGGAAGTATCCAGGTGCGGATAGTGCAACTACGGGCTACAGGGGCAATGGCGTTTCTGTGACCAGGCAGGAGGCAGAGAAGATGAGCCATCTTGCCACATCCCTGCCCTCCAGCAATGCCTGCGTGGTGTTCTGGGGTTTCAAGGTACTCACTCTCTTAGAGACTGGATCATTTTGTCTTGCAGGGAGGCTTGGCCCAATGAGGGGGATCTCCCTGGGAATCTGTACTGAAGGTACAGCAAATTCATAGGGAGGTAGGAATGAAGCAGGAAATCTGTGCCCCTTTCTTTGAAGACCCTGATGGGGCCATATTCACTGCAGGAATGAGAGCCAAGATTCTCCAGCCTACCCCCAGCACCTGCTATGGGATGCTGATATCCATGCTGAGCTCCGCTGTGGGACAGGACATTTGTGATGTTGGGCAATCCATCGCGGATCTGGGGGAAACTGATGGATCCCAGGAACGGATATGGGCTGTGGGAAAGGCCCCAAATAGAGGAGATGTTCAGAAAGTTAAGAGGCTACCCCAGTTGGCTGTAAAGGTCTAATAAGTGTAACTCGGAAGTAAATGGGGTATGATCTTATCACTGCAGGTACTCCACCTGAACAGATTGACCAACAGCCAAACACTGTGTTGGTCGGTCTGTAGAAAGCCTTAAAATCTGAACAGCACTTTAGACCTGCCCCATCTGCCCCTACAATCCCTGATACCCTGCCTGCTCCAGCAGGGCCCTCAGGGATACAGACTTACCTGGGGCAAATGCCTTCCACACCTCAGATATAGGATGCAGGCCAAGACCACCTTTAGGTGATGGCCATTGGAGGTGATCAGAGGCCTCATGTTGAGCTCACTATTCACTAGTCCTCCAGAAATAAACCAAGGGTGATGGCTCTGGTGGATAACAGAGTTAAATGTACTCGAACACACAGTAACTCTCAGAAGTTTTCTGACCCCCTTAGTGCCACGATGGTTATAGAGGGCAAACGGTTATGGTCAGGAAGGTCTTTTTGACACTGCAGATCGGGCATTCTCCTGCCCACCTCCAAGAATGTGAGGTTTTTATCTCCAATACCAGAGAACATGTTGGGTATTATTATCCCACAAGGTCAAACTCTGCAAATCTCTGTTGATGAATTCCACTTCCAGGTTAGAGTAATCAAACCAGTGCTGAGGGGAAACACCAACTGGAGCTGGTAAGCCTGCCACCCCCATGAAGAGTAGTAACTTTCAAACAACATAAATTGCTTGAGAGGCATAAGGAGGTAAGAGAAACTTTTTAAGAACCACATCGAGTAGGTATTGTACACCCTGTCCACAGTGCTTTCAACCACCCGGTAGAGCCAATAAAAAAGCCAGATGGCTCATGGTAGATGACAGTAGACTACCAAGAATTGAACAAGGCAGTCTCCCCTGCTCCATGTGGCTGTGCGCAACGTTGTCACCATCTTAGATACCTTGGCCATTGTCCTAGGAGTGTCCCAGGCTGTGCTGGATTTAGCAAATTTTTTTTAGTATACCCCTGGCCAATGAGACAAAAGATCAATTTGCCTTCACATGGAAGGGACAATAATGGATCTTTCAAGTGCTTCCCCAAGGTTATCTGCATCTCCCCCTCATATGTCATAGGATGGTAGCCCAAGACCTGTCCCTGTTCTCCTTTCTCACATCAGCAAAATAGGCCTATTACACTGTTGATATACTGTTAACATGTAAGGACTTGGCTTTGTGAGGGGAAGGATGGGCTATGAACCCACAGAAAGTCCAAGGCCCAGTCACTGCTATAAAGTTTTTGGGAGTCATCTGGTTGGGTAAGAAGCCATGATTTATAAGGTGTAAGCCCATCCAAACCCTGAGGATGTGAAAGAGGTGCAAGGCTTTATAGAGATTTTGGGGTTTGGGAGGACTTTTATTTCCCATCTGGCACAGTGCTTTTGTCCATTATAGCACTGCGTAAAGAGAGTAGCAAGCTGCCTTTGAGAAGGCAAAAAAAACTTGTAAATCAGGTTAAAGTTCTGGCATCTCTCAAGCAAGGCTACCATTTGAGTTAGACGTGTCTGGGACTCCAGACGGGATGAGTTGGGAACTGTGGCAGAAACAACAGAAAAGGATAGCACCCCTAGGATTTTGGTCTCAGTTCCGGAAGGGGGAAGAAATCCGTCATACCCGAGAGTGACAGTTCCTAGCAGTGTATACAGCACTCCTCCTGGTTGAGTAATGAACAGAGCCTTTCAGTAATGAACAGCACATTGTGGTAAGAACTTCCCTACCTATCAAGGGGTGGGTTGAAAATATGTTCCAGCAATCCGCTTCTGTTGTGGCTCAAGCCCGTATTCTGACTAAATGGCGTGCCTTTTTGCAGGACAGGAGCAGCACCTTGTCAACCAGCCTACTGTCTCTAGAAAGTAGGCACTACTCGCTCCTGTGGAGTATGTGGAACCTCCAGGTACCCCTGCCTTTATTACTGTGGAGGCCTCTTAGCCCATTAAGCGGTGGGAGGGCGTGGGGGGGGAAGGAAATTCTCACTGATGCCCCGGTGAACAGAGGCAGTTAGTCGAAGCCATCCAGCCACAAGGACTCTGGTCACTATTCAGCCCAACACTGACACCATCTGGATGGAAATAGGAACAAACCACAGCAACCAGTGGGCTGAACTCTGAGCGGTCTCTCCAGTGATCACTCAAGAGCCCGGGGCAGTTAACCCTTTGTACTGACAGTTGGACTGTTCTAAAGAAATTCACCCTTTGGCTCAAATAATGGGAAAGTGAGAGGTGGATGATTATGACTAAGCCCTCGTGGGGTCAGAATATATGAAAAGATGTTTGGGTCCATCTGCAAGAGCCTAAGGCAGTCCTCCTGTTTTTTGTGTCCCAGCTCATAAGGCACTGACACCTTCTGGCGATCAGGAAGTTGTTGCCCTCACTCGGGTACAAGCCCCAACAGCCGATCCTTCAGTAGATACAACAGATCTGGTATACAGGAAGAGTGGCCACAGCGACACCCGGATGGGATGGCATGTTGCCAAGGATGCCAGGTTGCTCTAAAAGTACACTGACTATTAATGCAATCAGAGCATGTCCCGTGTGTTCTAAACAATGCCGAGGAGTCTGGGGCCAGCCGCCAGAGTTCCCAGCCAGTGGGGCATTGGCAAATTGATTCTGTTGCTCCTCTCCCTCTGAGGGAGGGTTCTAAATGTGCCTTGGTTTGTGTGGACCCTGCTTCTGGCCTAACCCAAGCTTTCCCCCCGCCGTCACTGTGTAAACCAGGCTGCCACCATTAGGGAATTAGAGAAGCTGAGTACCATGTATGGAAACCTTCGTTGAATAGACAGAGATCACATTTCAAAGGTCATGACGTGTAAGACTGAGTGAAAGAATGTGACATTAAATGGAAGTCATATCTCCCCTATAATCTTCAAGCAGCAGGGGTGCTAGAAAGGAAAAAAGGAATATTAAAGCAGCAGATTAAATTACTAGCAGGTAAAACCACCTTGGCCAGGTGCACCGAAGTACCTTCCAGGCTTTAATACATTTGAATGATCAACCAGTAGAGCCCATATGCCAGACTGGAGACCACTGCCAAGGCATCCAGTACTGTAAAGGTATGGAATTGCGGAGACAGCCATTGCCCCGACTCTCACCATAGATCAACAAGCTATGCTGCTGAAAACAAGCCTCATCATGCCTGGGAGAGGCATTATCTACTGACGTTTGCGATGGGATGTCTTGCCGGGATGGGTGAGTTACTTCGCACCCCTGCATCGGGGGGAGCTACTCAATCTCCACTGGAATCTTGTTATCATGCTGAGCCACACTCGTTGAAATGCACTGTACTTGGAATGGAACATACACAGAGGGGAGAAGATAATGGTCCTGGTCTGGCATATTCCACCGCAGCCCATCTCCTCATGGGTGACAGCAGTGCCTCTCCCAGCCAACATGTAATGGCATACATGACCTCGTCACATTCCTAAAGCTACAGGCACTTTAACATCTAAAGTTCAGGCCACAGGTGTAATTCTTATAGAAGGGGGAAGACCTCCTCATACAATTTCCTGCCAAATATCTGTCTTTTGACCTTAGACTTCTGTTATTCTTGTGGTGTCTGGTCATGGGATGGGCACCTAATGGACATACTTTTATACAGTATACAAACTCATATGCCGGACAAAGAAATCAATTCAGTTGTTGGGTATGTGGACAGCTGCCCCTCTCTAGCTCGTCAGGATGGCCATGACGGTATCACCCCTCCAGGAAGGGATTAAAAGGCCCCAAAGCAGTACATTAAGAAGAACAGGCTAGGGCCAGCACTCTTAGTTCACCTGATATTCCCAATACTGATCCAGAAAACTGGCCTATGGCACAAACTGCCAATGATACTGGGCATTTTTTTCTTTTTTTTTGTCAAACAAAGTAAAGGCAGCCCATAAAGTTGCTGACTGGTAAAGTCCTAGAAATACCACTGTCAGAACCGTGGGTGGCTATGCTTAGATTTTTGGAATAGGTTTACGTGGCTTACTCTGGGTTACAGACATTTGAGCGCCTGGGCACCCTTATGTTGGGAATAAAAAAGGTTACTCTAAACAGAATCAACCCAATTGTACTAGAAATATGGAATGAATACCACTGGAACTGTGTAAATCACTCTCTTGTATTAAGGGATGGTGACTGGTTTGGCACTGATTGATTGTGCTGTCCAGGTATTTATTGGATAGCATCAAATGGAACCCGATGGTTGCGAGGTACAAATCTCTGGCCATGGCTTCCACCTGAGTGGTTGGACCATTGCACCCGGGTTTTCCCTGAGCACAGGAGAGAATCTGCCTCATAGTAACAATGGTGGCCAACATCTCTCCTTTTAAGGTCAGATGGGCACATTCTTTCACTGGTATGCTCATTTGGCTGCCATTTTTGTTCCCTCCATTGGTTTGGAGGGTGCTATAGCACATATATAAGCCCTTATTAAATTCACTCAGCAAGCCTTGAATGATAGCCAACAAAACCTGTCCTTACTGAGCATTGAAATGACTCTTAAAAAAAGAAAAAAAAAAGCTGTCCTCCAAAATAGGATGGCCTTGGACATTATTACTGCCTTGCAAGGAGGCAGCGTTGCCATTATCCAGACAAAATGCTGTGTCTTCATACCTGATGAGTCCGCTAGTATATCATCTTTATGAAGTCATGTGAAAACACAAGTAAACGCCCTGAGTGATCCAACCCTGAGTGTAGGGGACTTAACAAATCAATGGTCCAGATCATGGGACTCTTGATGAAACAAGTTGTCACTGAGATTGGGAATCATTGTCTTAATCTGTTTTCTTCTGTGTGTGCCTATTTGTTGTGGTAGCATCTGCCTCCAGTGCAGCTGGATAGCCACCAAAAAAGCCACCTCTATGCTAGTGAAGTCCCTTGCTGACCATTGAGGGTACATTGCAGAAGAGGGGGGCATATGAGATTATAAGAGCTGGTCATGAGAGATGTAACATTGGGGAAGCCATTGAGGAGACATGACCACTGGTCAACCCATGAGCTGGACTCAAGCAGTCAGAGGCTCCTCACTCCCTCCCATGTCCCTGGAATGTGGGTTCTGCTTTCTTACCCTGATCCCAGAGGCTGCTCCAAGGACAGAGCCTTGAGATAGTGATGTGTTGAAAACACCTGCCTGGTATACATGACTGAATCCAGTTGAGGCCTCTACAAACTTTTAAGATGTGGCAGGAGGATGTGAAGATCTACTTGTCTTGCTGCCTCCCAGGACAAGCCTTGTATCTAAGTTCCCTTTACTTATTAAATCTGCCATCTACCAACCTGGAGTGGCCTGCCTCTTTCTTTGGCCTTTTCCTGCCCTCCAAGTACAGGGGCTGATTTTAGATTTTACCTGGGAAGCTCCCAAGATTACAAACCAACACTGTGAGACACTAAGAAGGAGTCCTATGGCATATTAGGGACAGCACAAGCTTAGAAACCAGACAGTTCACCCTGCTTTTCCTAGCTGTGTGACTTAGGTGAAGATCCTTTACCTGTCTGATTCTCAGTTTCTACAACAGCAAAGTAGAGATTTTAAATATACCCATGTATTTACATAAATCAAAGCACATTTGTATTTGGCATATTGTCAGTGCTCGGTAAATGATAATTATAATAAAATGAATAATGTTAACCTTAAAAATAAAACAACCAGTTATTTTACCAGCAAAAATGGATTTATTCTGGACTATCAGAGAATTCCAATTTGGGACAAGCAAGCTATGGCAAAACCATAGGCAAGTCTGGAAAGCAAAGGAGAGGAACAATCTTTTATAGAGGAAAAGGGGGGTTGAGAGGGCTGTTATAAACAAAAAGTCCACTGGAGTAAACTGGGCGTTTGATGTATAGTGACTTTTCATTGGCTGAATTGTGATTGTCTCCCATTGGCTGAGCTGTTGCTGGGCAAAAATAAAACCTTTCTTCCTCCTACTGGGATAGTAAAGTAGTATGTAAGCGTCTTCTTATTGAGAATGCAAGATAGTCTCTTCCTATGGGGTCTGCAAAGAGACGCGAAGGGTGGAACTGTATGAGAGCTCCCTCTTCTGGCCACCCAGCTCCATTTTAAATGAGGTTTCCTTCTATTAATTTTCACAATAATATCATGATAGTGTGTAGGGAGTGGGCCAAATGAAGCTAGTTTATGTGTGAGATTTTAAGACAGACAGGTAAACAAGGGTCGATCATAAATTTTTTTTCTGTGTCTTTCAGTATTGCTTATCAGCATCTTAACAAAAAGAATTTTTCAGAACAAAATAGAAATTATTGCTAAAGCTTGAGCTTAGGTGTAAGGTTAGAAGTTTAGAAGTTAGGGGCACCTGGGTAGCTCAGTGGGTTAAACGGCTGCCTTCAGGTCGGGTCATGATCCCAGGGTCCCGGGATCGAGCCCCACATCTGGCTCCCTGCTCAGTGGGGGAGGCTACTTCTCCCTCTGCCTGTCACTTCCCTGCTTGTTCTCTTTCTGTCAAAAAAATAAATAAAATCTTTAAAAAGAAAGTTTAGAAGTTAGAGTTTAACCCCAAGGGAAGGTTAAAAGCAGAAACACTGGGGTTAATGCTAAGGGTAGGAGCTAGAGATTTGAGTAATGTTGGAGTTTCTAGATAAACAGGATCATAATTAGAGGTAATGTCAGGATTTAGAGGTAAGAGTTAGGGTTAGAATTCATTATAACATTAAAGGCAGGGGTACAATTAAATATAGAGATATTTAAAATTAAAGATAAAAATAATGTTATAGATAAGGTGGGGGAATATGGGCAGTCAGGACTAAATTGAAAATTAAAAGTGGATTAGCCTTAATGGAAGAAAGAGAGCCACTAATTTCCCTTCCCTCTGCTACCTGGAAGTACATGTAAAGATGTAGGCTCTACCACCACTTTTTTTCTGGAGTAACTATGATGAAGAGGTTTCTTGGCAACCCACCTTGAACATGGAGTGTGGGCACAGAAGGAGTATTTGCGTTGTTAAGCCACTGAGACTTTAGGATTGTTCTTTACCACAGTTTATCTGAAGCTATCCAAATGAATTAAAAAAGCTAAGAATCCTAGTCAGCTGCTGATTGAGAATACCTTCAATAAAAAGAGAAATCACAGGGGTGCCTGGGTGGCTCAGTTGGTTAAGGTTAAGCGTCTGCCTTTGGCTCAGGTTATGATCCCTGGGTCCTGGGATCGGCTGCGTTGGGCTCCCTGTTCAGCAGGGAGTGGACTTCTCCCTCTCCCTCTGCTCTTCCCCTTGTTCGTGCTCTCTCTCTCTCAAATAAATAAATAAAATCTTTTAAAAGATTTTTAAAAAGAAGAGAAATCACATATAAAAACCTATACCGGCATACCTTGTTCTATTGCACTTTACCTTATTGAATTTTGCAGATACTGCATTTTTCCACATTGAAGGTTTTGTGGCAACCCCATGTCAAGCAAGTCTATCAGAGCCATTTTTTTAAATGATTTTTTATTATATTATGTTAGTCACCATACAGTACATCCCCGGTTTCCCATGTAAAGTTCGATGCTTCATTAGTTGCATATAACACCCAGTGCACCATGCAATACGTGCCCTCCTTACTACCCATCACCGGTCTATCCCATTACCCACCCTCCTCCCCTCTGAGGCCCTCAGTTTGTTTCTCATAGTCCATAGTCGATCATGCTTCACTCCCCCTTCTGATTACCCCCTTTTCTTTATCCCTTTCTTCCCCTACTGATCATCCTAGTTCTTATGTTCCATAGATGAGAGAAATCATATGATAGTTGTCTTTCTCTGCTTGACTTATTTCACTTAGCATTATCTCCTCCAGTGCCGTCCATGTTGCAGCAAATGTTGAGAATTCGTTCTTTCTGATAGCTGAGTAATATTCCATTGTATATATGGACCACAGCTTCTTAATCCAGTCATCTGTTGAAGGACATCTCGGCTCCTTCCACGATTTAGCTATTGTGGACATTGCTGCTATGAACATTGGGGTGCATATGGCCCTTCTCTTTACTACGTCTGTATCTTTGGGGTAAACACCCAGTAGTGCAATGGCTGGGTCATAGGGTAGTTCAATTTTTAACTTTTTAAGGGACCTCCACACTGTTTTCCAGAGTGGCTGTACCAACTTGCATTCCCACCAACAATGTAGGAGGGATCCCCTTTCTCCACATCCTCTCCAACAATTGTTGTTTCTTGCCTTGTCTATCTTTGCCATTCTAACTGGCGTAAGGTGGTATCTCAGTGTGGTTTTGATTTGAATTTCCCTGATGGCTAATGATTTTGAACATTTTTTCATGTGTCTGTTAGCCATTTGTATGTCTTCATTGGAAAAGTGTCTGTTCATATCTTCTGCCCATTTTATGATTTGTTTATTTGTTTCTCGTGTATTGAGTTTGAGAAGTTCTTTGTAGATCTTGGATACCAGTCCTTTATCTGTGGTGTCCTTTGCAAATATATTCTCCCATTCTGCGGGCTGCCTCTTAGTTTTTTTGACTGTTTCCTTGGCTGTGCAGAAGCTCTTTATCCTGATAAAGTCCCATAAGTTCATTTTATCTTTTATTTCTCTTGCCTTTGGAGATGTGTCGTGAAAAAGGTTGCTCTGGCCGATGTCATAGAAGTTGTTGCCTATGTTCTCCTCTAGAATTTTGATGGATTCCTGTCTCACATTGAGGTCTTTCATCCATTTGGAGTTTATTTTTGTGTATGGTGTGAGAGAGTGGTCAAGTTTCATTCTTTTGCATGTAGCTGTCCAATTTTCCCAGCACCATTTATTGAAGAGACTGTCTTTTTTCCACCGGATGTTTTTTCCTGCTTTATCAAAGATTAGTTGCCCAAAGAGCCGAGGGTCCATTTCTGGGTTCTCTATTCTGTTCCATTGGTCGATGTGTCTGTTTTTGTGCCAGTACCATGCTGTCTTTGTGATCACAGCTTTGTAGTACAGCTCGAAATCCGGCATTGTGATGCCCCCAGCTTTGTTTTTCCTTTTCAACAGTTCCTTGGAGATTCGGGGCCTTTTCTGGTTCCATACAAATTTAAGGACTATTTGTTCCAGTTCTTTGAAAAATGTCCTCGGTATTTTGATCGGGATAGCATTGAAAGTGTAGATTGCTCTGGGTAGTATGGACATTTTAACTATGTTAATTCTTCCAATCCATGAGCATGGAATATTTTTCCATCTTTTTATGTCTTCCTCAATATCTTTCAAAAGTGATCTATAGTTTCTAGCATATAGGTCCTTTACGTCTCTGGTTAAGTTAATTCCAAGGTAACGCATGGTTTTTGGTGTTATTGTAAATGGGATGGATTCCCTAATTTCTCTTTCTTCAGTCTCGTTATTCGTGTATAGAAATGCAACTGATTTCTGGGCATTGATTTTGTATCCTGCCACCTTACTGAATTGTTCTATAACTTCTAATAGTTTGGGAGTGGATTCCTTTGGGTTTTCCATATAGAGTATCATGTCATCTGCAAAGAGAGACAGTTTGACTTCTTCTTTGCCGATTTGGATACCTTTGATCCCTTTTTGTCTTCTGATTGCTGTTGCAAGGACTTCTAGTACTATGTTGAATAATAGTGGCGAGAGTGGGCATCCTTGTCGTGTTCCTGATCTTAAGGGAAAGGCTTCCAGCTTTTCCCCATTGAGAATAATGCTTGCAGTAGGCTTTTCATAGATGGCTTTTATGAGATTGAGAAATGTACCCTCTATTCCTACACTCTGAAGGGTTTTAATCAGGAAAGGATGCTGTATTTTGTCAAATGCTTTTTCTGCATCAATTGAGAGGATCATATGGTTCTTGAGTCTTTTCTTGTTGATATGATGTATCACATTGATTGATTTGCGAGTGTTGAACCATGCTTGCATCCCAGGTATGAATCCCACTTGGTCATGATGGATAATCCTTTTAATGTACTGTTGGATTCTATTAGCAAGGATCTTGTTGAGGATTTTGGCATCCATATTCATTAGAGAAATCGGTCTGTAATTCTCCTTTTTGAGGGGGTCTTTGCCTGGTTTGGGGATCAAGGTAATATTAGCCTCATAGAATGAGTTTGGTAGCTTTCCTTCTGTTTCTATTTTTTGAAATAGCTTTAGGAGAATAGGTATTATTTCTTCTTTGAATGTTTGGTAGAATTCCCCAGGAAAACCGTCTGGGCCTGGAGTTTTATTATTTGGAAGGTTGTTTATCACTGACTCAATTTCTTCATAGTTAATTGGCCTATTTAAGAAATCTATTTCTTCCTGTTTCAGTCTTGGTAGTTTATAGGTTTCCAGGAAGGCCTCCATCTCTTCCAGATTGTTTAGTTTTTTGGCATATAGCTGTTGATAAAAGTTTCTAATAATCCTTGCAATTTCAATGGTGCTGGTCGTGACCTCTCCCTTTTCAGTCATAATTTTAATAATCTCAGTCCTTTCTCTTTGTTTTTGGACAAGTTTTGCCAGTGGTCTATCAATTTTATGGATTCTCTCAAAGAACCAGCTTCTAGTCCTGTTGATCTGCTCTACTGTGGTTCTGGTCTCTAATTCATTGATTTCTGCTCTAATCTTGGTCAACTCCTTCCTTGTCAGTGGGTTAGGCCTGTCCCTCTGTTGCTGTTCCAGTTTCTTGAGGTGAGAATATAGAAACTGCATTTTAGATTTTTCTATTCTTTTGAGTGAGGCTTGGATGGCTATGTATTTCCCCCTTAGGACTGCCTTTGCAGTATCCCATAGGTTTTGGACCGTTGTGTATTCATTCTCGTTGGTCTCCATAAATTGTTTAATTTGTTTTTTGATTTCCTGGTTTATCGAGTCATTCTTGAGCAGGATGGTTCTTAGCCTCCAAGTGTTTGAGTTTCTTCCAGGTTTTTCCTTGTGGTTGAGTTCCAATTTCAGAGCGTTGTGGTCTGAGAATATGCAGGGGATAATTTCAATCTTTTGGTATTGGCTGAGACCTGTTTTGTGTCCCAGAGCATGATCTATTCTTGAGAATGTTCCATGGGCATTTGAATAGAATGAGTATTCTTTGGTTCTGGGGTGTAGTGTTCTATATATATCTATGAGGTCCAACTCGTCGAGTATGGCATTCAAAGCCTTTGATTCTTTGCTTAGTTTTTGCCAGGGTGTTCTGTCTATTTCTGATAGTGGGGTGTTGAGGTCCCCTACTATTACTGTGTTCTTATCTATATGTCTCTTTATTTTGGTTAAGAGTTGGCTTGTGTATCTTGCTGCTCCCCTGTTGGGGGCATATATATTAATAATTGTCATATCCACTTGTTGAATACTTCCTTTAAGAATAATATAGTGCCCTTCTGTATCTCTCTCTATGGCCTCTAGTTTAAAATCCAGTCTATCTGATATGAGAATTGCTACTCCAGCTTTCTTTTGAGGTCCATTTGCGTGGAAGATGGTACTCCATCCCCTTACTCTAAGTCTGAATGCATCTTTGGGTTCAAAATGAGTCTCTTGTAGACAGCAAATGGATGGGTCATGTCTTTTTATCCAATCTGCAACCCTGTGGCGTTTTATGGGAGAGTTTAAGCCATTTAGATTGATAGAGATTATTGACAGATATGATTTTAATGATGCCATTTCTCTTTAAAGTCTTTGTATCGGTTGTGACTTGCTGCTCTGTATCACTCTTGGGGCCTTTTTACCTTTATAGAGCCCCCCTTAATATCTCCTGTAGGGCTGGTTTCGTGGTTACGAAATTGGTTAATGATTGGCGATTTTGGAACGTCTTTATTTCTCCATCAATTCTGAATGACAGCTTTGCTGGATAAAGGATCCTTGGCTGCATGTTTTTCTCTGAAAGAGCTTTAAAAATGCCCCCCCAAGCCTTTCTCTCATTCCAGGTCTCTGTAGACAGGTCTGACGTAATCCTGATACCTTTGCCTTNATTTATGGGAGCATTTAAACCATTCACATTAAGACTGAATACTGAGAGATATGATTTTAATGATGCCATATTGCCAGTAAAGTCTTTGTTTCTATAGATTGTGACTTTCTGTTCTGTATCACTCTTGGGGCCTTTTTACCTTTATAGAGCCCCCCTTAATATCTCCTGTAGGGCTGGTTTCGTGGTTACGAAATTGGTTAATGATTGGCGATTTTGGAACGTCTTTATTTCTCCATCAATTCTGAATGACAGCTTTGCTGGATAAAGGATCCTTGGCTGCATGTTTTTCTCTGAAAGAGCTTTAAAAATGCCCCCCCAAGCCTTTCTCTCATTCCAGGTCTCTGTAGACAGGTCTGACGTAATCCTGATACCTTTGCCTTGGTACGTGAGAAATTTCTTTGCCCTGGCCGCTTTCAATACTGTATCCTTGGATCTAATATTTGTGAATTGCACTATGACGTGACGTGGCATAGGTTTGTCATGGTTGAGCTTGGGAGGGGTCCTCTCTGCCCCTTGGACACGAATGTTTCTTTCCCTCACTAGATTAGGGAAGTTTTCAGCTACAATTTGTTCAAATATCTCTTCTAGACCTCTGTTTTTCTCCACCCCTTCAGGGATGCCGATGATTCTGACATTGGATCGTTTCATAGAGTCAGTAATCTCCCGTAATCTACATTCGTGGGCGTGGATTTTTTTAAGACCAGCTTCTATTTTCGTTTTTTCTTCTACTAACCCATCCTCCAATTCGCTAACGCGTTCCTCTGCCTCGGTGACCCTGGCCGTCAGAGCCTCTAGTTTTGACTGTATTTGGCCCACTGAGTTTTTAATTTCTGTCAGATTCGCTCTCNTTCTAATTCGCTAATATGTTCCTCTGCTTTGGTGACCCTGGCCATCAGAGCCTCTAGTTTTGACTGCATTTGGCTCATAGAATTTTTAATTTCTGTCAGATTCGCTCTCATTTCTGCCCTTAGGGATTCTATATTCTCAGCAACGNTTAATAATTTCATTAATACTTTTTGCAAGTCTACTCATCACCTTGACCATTGTTACTCTGAATTCCATTTCTGATAATTTGGTTACATCCATATCCATTATTTCTGTGGCAGAGGCCACAGACTCANGGGGAGGCTTCTCCTTCTAGTCATTCTGATGAGGAGAGGTTGCAGGGTTGTCCAGAGCCCAAATTATTGACCAGGACCCAGGCCGTGCACCCTTGTTTTATAGAGATCGTAGGGATGTGGGCTTCTTCCTTAAAGAGTTTATTTATTTATTTGAGAGAGAGAGAGACAGTCAGCAAGAAAGGGAACCCAAGCAGAGGAGTGGGAGAGGAAGAAGCAGGCTCCCGGTGGAGAAGCCCGATGAGGGACTCCTTTCCGGAACGNTGGGATCACGCCCTAAGCTGAAGACAGGTGCTTAATGACTGCGCCACCCAGGCACCCTGGGATGTGGGCTTCTTGATTTTTCAGCCTGCTTTCTGGGGGAGGGGCCTGCTGTGCCGATACTTAGGCAACCCTGTTTGGGTAGAGTCTCTGTGTCCCCTGCAAGGGGGGATGGGGATGGGCACACTGTGAGCTGGTATTTCCGGGCTTTTGTTCTCTGGCGGCTTTCCCTGGCGGTTTGCTATGCCTCTTCTGAGAGAGCAGCAGCGGCTGAAATTCAGCCTCTGTCTCAGAACAGAGGGATCGCGGATCGTTCTCCACTGATGTTCTGGCCACTTTAACTCTGTTTCTGTTGGTGCTGCTCAACCCTGCAGCATCCCGGGCTGTGCGCCCCACACCCGGCGTCCCAGCCCTCACTTCCAGGGCCGGCACGTCTCTGTCCTTTGTGTTTCCAACCCCGCCNCTTCTAAGAGTCAGAGCAGCAGCGGCCGATCTCAGCCTCTGTCTCAGAACAGAGGGATCGCAGACCGTTCTCCACTGATGTTCTGGCCACTTTAACTCTGTTTCTGTTGGTGCTGCTCAACCCTGCAGCATCCCGGGCTGTGCGCCCCACACCCGGCGTCCCAGCCCTCACTTCCAGGGCTGGCGCATCTTTGTCCTTTGTGTTTCTAACACTGCCAGCCACCAGCCGCCCCCACGCACTCTTGGAGCTCCCGGTCTCAGTCTGGATCCAGTGAGCACACCGGAGCTCCGGAGTTCCGTGAGAAGTGTGGTGGCGTGCGCTCCCTGCTCACGGTCCCAGTCTGTTTTCTCGCAGATGCTGGTCCGTGAGTCCTGCCGCTCCCCCGTGCAGGTGGCTACTGCTTCCCGGCGCCCGAACGCGGCGGGTCCCTCCCCCTTCCGTTTATCTTCCGATATCTGTGTGCGGTTTCATGGCTCCCCACTTC
>NC_048238.1:80273130-80301389 GCF_002007445.2 Ailuropoda melanoleuca | reverse complement strand
CCCCCTTTTTTTTTTTTTTTTTTTATTAGCACCACTTTTTGAGCAGTATTTGCTCACTTCATGTCTCTCTGTCACATTTTGGTAATTCTTGCAATATTTCAAAATTTTTATTATCATTTTATTTGTTATGGCAATCTTTGATCAGTGAGTATGACTCACTGAAAGCTCAGATGACAGTTAGCATTTTTCAGTGATAAAACATTTTTTAAAATTAAGGTATGCACATTGTTTTTTTTAGACATAATGCTATGGTACCTTTCACAGACTATATTATAGTGTAAACATAACTTTTATATGCACTGGGACACTAAAAAAAGTCATTTGACTCACTTTATTGTGGAGTTTTGGAAATGCACCTGCAATATCCCTGAGGTATGCCTGTATGTCCTTTCACTTCCATTTGCCTTGATGTTGGCTGAAGTGACAGCCAGGTTCTTTTGTGTTATTTAGGTACTGCACTAGGTGGTGAACCTTTTCTATCCAATAAATATACTATTTATTACAGATAATATGCTACCCTGCCGTGATTCCAATGTCAGAGCTGACGGGTTTATTCCCTGAGTGTTGGGATGATTGTGGACTGATAGCTTTTAGCTATAAGCCTTCCTTAAGAGTTCCCTGTGTTGAACAGAATGGCCTGGCATAAGGCAGCTCTCTTGGGGGCAGTCGAGTTATACAGGTCTGGCCCCCTCGCTTTAACTTGGGACAATTCTGAAGGGATATCTTAGATTCAGAGCTCCGTATGGGAGTCAACTAAGTGTGAGCATTGTTTTTGTTGTTTGCACCTCCTAATTGTCTTTCCCCTGGTGTTGTAGTCATTGAGTACATGCAGAATTAGTCAGGAAGCATGATACTTTCTGGTTGTGTTTGCCTTTGTGGATTTATTTATTTATTTATTTATTATTTATAGGATTTTATTTGTTTATCTGTCAGAGAAAGAGAGAGAGAGAGAGAAAGCACAACAAGGGGGAGCAGCAGGCAGAGGGAGAAGCAGGCTCCCTGTTGAGCAAAGAGCCAGATGTGGAACTCGATCCCAGGATCCTAGGATCATGACCTGAGCTGACATCAGATGATTAACCGACTGAGCCACCCAGGCACCTCTGTGTTTGTTGACTAATTTTACAGCATTCAATTTAACTTGCAAAGAAAATGAGGTGAAGTGGTTTATTTTCCCCTCTAAAGGCACAGGGGGTTTAAGTCCTTATCATAAGTACAACACGGTCCATCTTCTCCCTCTGCCCAATCCTATTTTCTCCCTTGCCCCATGCAAATGGATCCCAACATCACTTCCCAGTGAGCGTCCTGCACACTTGTTTTCATTTCAGGATTTACATCCCAGGGGAGCCCCACCTACCTCTTAGAGCTATGTATGTTTATAAGTGCGCTATGGGTCACACAATATTTGAGAACCACTATGATGCCACCCACTTCTGTTGGCACTGCCTATAAAAAATACTTCTAATATATTCAGTTCTCTAGGTGATATGGTAACATATGTCTAGTGAGAACGTCCAAGGAGAAATGTGCCTCTACCTTGGAGAATGCATTAGCCTAACAGGGATTTGAGAGACTGTGTGGAAACCGTGTATTTCTGCAGTAAGTAGAAATGTACTGCTACTTGACGACAAGCAGCACCTTTCTCTTTTCAGACCGTGAATCCTTCCAGTGCTATGGAATGAAGCACTTCAGTCTTCCCTGGCCCACCTTCCCTTCCACCTCCTGTTCTGTGCCATCAGAAATTCCAACTTCTCTCCATTGCCTTGCTTTTGGGGAAGAGTAGACCTTAGCTTCAGTGTTAAAAGGTATTTCTGGCCATGGGCAGCAGTGATCTGTTGTTTCAAGTGACAGTTCAACTTCTATCTCTTGATGCACTCCTAGGAATCAACCTAGTCATAGTTGCAAAGGAACGAGGTATTCCTGCTTTTTTCTCAGGAAACTGAAGTTGTGCCAATACCATCTAGGCTCACTCATCATCAGGAAGGTATAAATATTGAAAGAAAAAGCCAATGTATTTTGTCATTTGTTCCAAGTGTGGAGGAGCAGAGTGGCTTCGTATAGTGACCCTGATTACAGAGGTATCCAAAGCCGTTTGGAATAGAGGTAAAGTAAGGTGCGCCATGACTGAAGAGTGGGTAGTCGTAAGGCCCATTTTTACATCAGGACTAGGCAATTCAATGCCCACAAATATTGATGATGCTTAGTACATATCTGTTGAATGTAGAGTAGCTGCCAAGCATTGGGGATAAAACCATCAATAAGATAGACGTGGTCCTTTCTGTTCTTGGGGAACTTGGAGTCTGGTGGAAAGAACATGGTAATGATACCTATTGCAAAGAGGGTACATGAACCATCTGGGACCCCTCCTCAGGTTAAGGAAGGTAGGATAATTTGGGAGCACACTTACTCCGCTCACAAAGAATCAGTGATGTTAATATGGTTTTGTAGTTTACACCTCTTAATTGTCTGTCCTCCGGTTTTGCAGTCTTTGAGTACACGCAGAATTAATCAGAAGAGTGATATTTTCTGGTTGCATTTGTCTTTTTGATCTTATTTTACAGGATAGGATTTAATTTTCAAAGAAAATGAAGTGAAGTGGTGTATCTTCCCTTCAAACAACGCAGGGGCAAAAAAGATGCGTGGCATACTAGCCAACATTTAATAAATTTAATAAATTAATAGGAAGTATCACAAAAACTTGGAATGGATAACATACAGGAACCACGAGTAAGACAACACTTTGCAACCACTCACAAAAAGTACCATTTGACCAAGGAGAAGATTTACAGGAAATAATATAAGGCAGTCTGTTGCACGTGTCTTAAACAGATATACGTATATAATAGTACATCAAAATGATCTGTTCGACAGTAAATTCACCACGTTTACATTGATCACATGGACTTTTTTTTTTTAAAACATTTACAAAAGTTTGTAGATTTAACATTGAACTGTAAGATTTATATCCAAATGAGTATATTTGTTTCATACCAAACTGCACAGAACTTATGAATAGCACACGATTTGAGAATAATTACTGTGTTGGGTACTATTAAGTACTACTACTTGATGACATAAGAATTATTAACAAATGTGCTATAAGCTATTATCATTCAACTTATTGCTAGTGCTTTTGAAAATCTGTGGTTTATATTTTATTTCTTTGTAAAACATGTGCTATGAGCTTGCCCTGATAGTTAAGAAAAGAAATCAGATGTTTCCAATTTTCTCTAATACCCACAATACTTCAGATCTGAATGCATAGTCGTTTTAAGGGCTACTGAAGGATTCCTTCAGTCCTTTTTAGGTCACCTACTCTGCCTTACGTCAATACAAATCGATGGATTCATGCAACATACACGGCATACATGCAGGACACCATCTGTATGTGCAGAACTCATGCTCAATGCATGCTGTGTGTCTTCAGACATCTCCGTTTCAGTAAGAATTAGATCATTTCATTCAATTTCATATAATTGTGTTAACATGCAATTCAACAGAGCGAACGGGCAGGTAGACTTTACTTTCATGGTATATTTGGGCATGCTCAAGCAATTGACTGACATTTGGCAGTGTTGCTAATCAAGTAGAGACTGTATGAGTTTCCTCAAATACAGCAGCTCTCCCACTGCCCCCGTGGCAGACTGTTGGATTTAGCTATGCTGTGTGTTGAGAACATAGACGGGGGGTTTTTTGAAATTCAGATTCTGCCTTCGCTGATTTTGAGATTTTGAGAAGCACACGCTAAGGTGTGTAAGTAACTGTCAGGCATAAGAGATAGCATCATGAATTCTTCAGAAATTGATCCACAGTTGTGTGAAATGGACACACATGGAAATAGTGGAAACACTTGGATAACTCGGCACACAGCATAGACTTCATGGTCTGACTTTAGCAATGCTTGAAAACCTTTCACGGTTAACAAACTAGTTAAATGCTACTGAATTCGTAGAGCAGCAGGCCCATGAATGAAAAAATGGCCAACACTTATTGTGACACAACACTATATTTTAACAAAGATTTTAAACTTCTGGTACATAATTGCAGTACAATGAAGAGCTTGCCACTTTCACAGATTAGCTGCAGCCTTTTCCTGCACTAGAGAGTTTGGAAGGATCCGAAAATGAGATAAATTTTGTTTAAAATCCAAATGGAAACTCTGTATTTCTGTTTATCCCAGAGTTCAGAACAAGCTTGTTTTTAATTACTTTTTTTCACATTCTAAGGGCCTAATTCTGTAGTCCTTAATCAAGTAAAACTTCCAAGGTTTTGATCATCTATGCTTCCAGCACAAGTTTTACTCAAAAATGGACTGCGAAATTGGGTCCTATAGAGAGAGGTACCATAATTATGAAAATATTTTAATAAGGCTCAAAATGCTAATTTCACTTTGTGTGTAGCACACGAATTTCCAGGATCCTGAGATCAAAACCCAATTGATGTTGAATCCTGGATTGGGAAATAACTCTGGGATCTCGTTCCCCAGTTTAATCACAGAATTAGGTATTTACTAAGGACCAGAATGAAAACACTAATTCCAGTTTGCTTGTCGTTATAATCAGAATTTGAACATTGTCCTTAAGAAGTGAAAAGCTATTGGTGTATATATCTCGTATCATCCTTCCACTTCTGTAGTCCTGGTTAACCAGCTGCTATGTTAAAATACCACTATGTTTGGGGACGGACGTTGCAGTAAAATACCAACACGACATTCCGACAATGTCAAATTTTGCCCCTGTATGTGACAATGAGGCTAAGTTCTACCTTTGACTCACTAATGCGTGTGATAAGGTATCAGAAGGCAGAACCTATCTTACTGTGTTTATGTGTGTAGATGAGCAGAGCAAGAATTTAAAGTGTATATTTACTGTTAACCCGGAAAATTCGCTAATTTTGGTGTGGTTGAAATAACCGCTGTCACGTGCATCATTCTGGTCTCCTGCAAATGCCACCTGAGATGAACATCAATATTTCCTTATGCACAAAAGAAAGAGAGAGAGAGAACAAAGGAAACAGGGAGAAGGAGGGAAGGAAAGAGGAAGGAAGGGAAAGCAGAAATATCAACATTTTATGCATCAAATAATCAAAATAAGTTATTCTCAATCTATTATAAACAGTAAATATAGAACCCTAAATCTCACTGTTGTGTGCATGATTGTAAAGTACAGGGTTGCAAAGCTATATACAAAACACTTTTTATCAGACAGCGATATTTACATTAGTTATGACCGACAGAAGAATTCTAGGACCTTTCCCTACATTTGCAGCTTTACCGGAGGAAAAGACTGTGCTGCTTACACACTAATTACACACTGCTGATCCTTTCACTAACCACGTTGGAGGGATTAACTGGTAGCTCCAGATTCTCCACTTGCATCTCTATACCGGGCTCGTTGTCACTAGCTTTCTTAATCACCGGTTCGTTGGTGTGCCGGTAAATGTTAACATTAAGCTCCCTCCCAGACAAAGCAGTAGCAGCCACTCTCGGGATCTGTCTCACGGGAGGTTTCTTTTCTGCCTTGTAATTGCAGCGCAAATAGTTAGAGAAAGCCCTTCGGTAAATTTTGTTGAAAAGCGTGTACACCAGAGGATTAATTCCTGAACAGACATACCCAATCCACACAAACACATTCAGAAGCTTTTCCATGAGCTTCTGGTTACAGGCCTTTCCGCACAGAACTGACAGAATGTTGGTAATGAAAAACGGGCACCACATGACCAGAAACACAAAGAAAACAATGCCGAGGACTTTTGACGCTTTCCGTTCGTTGTTGATAGCTTGCATGGTGCCCCTGGGACGTCGCTCTTTCTTCTTTCTTCGGCGTGGGTTCACGTCTTGGTTAGAGTTGGCAGAGTTCTCTTCCTCCGTGTTCCTCTTGCAGCACTTCAGAAAGTCCAGGTTTATTCCAGGCGGTTCCTCGATGTGGCCGTGCAGTAACATCAGAGCTTGACGGCGAAGAACGTGGATCGTCAGGCAGTACGTAATCACCATGATCGTCAACGGTATGAAGAAAGCGACGAAGGACCCAATGAGAACGAAATTTGGGTCATTCAGCACGCACGTGGTGTTGTTGACGAACACTTTCTCTTCATCTCTCAGTCCGATCACTGGGATGGGAACTGACACACCTAAAGGGACAACAACAACAGAAGGTAGGATATCGTTATAGCATATTGAAGCACTGAGCAGGTCTGTGTGGCATACAGTCAATTGCATTTTACTGAAGAAAATTCAGAACTGGCATTTGTTGAAAGCTATTCATGGCATAAGCTGATAGTCACAAGAAAAAGTAGCAGCGTGACCTCAGAAAAATGACGATTTCTTTTGGGCTAGGAATGCCTTCTCCCCAAAGTTCTGTAGAAGGCGAGGAATTCCCGTAATGGCGCTTGTGTAAAAGTGGATTGTGTGTGCTTTGTTTCATTTCCGGCTCCTGGAACTGGCCTGGCGCACAGGGGGCAGTCAATAAATTGTTGAGTGAATGAATACATTACAGCTATACTCGACGGCATTAAAAATTTCACTGGTTCTTTTTTTTTTTTTTTTAGCATATCATCTTCCACATGCAATAAAAATGATGTGTATACCACCTATAAGAGTAATCATGCTATATCAGGGGTGGCTGGGCTGTTTGAGATGTGTTTTTAGCTGACAGCGTCTGTTTTGACTCCCTCCCTTCCTGAGGAAGGAGGTTAAGAGGAGGAAATTTTATGGGTGAGTCCGATGGAACCAGGGCCCTGGAGCTCTGGTTACTAGAGATGGAGAGGCCAGTAGGGCCCTCAGCCGTGCTGCCGGACTAGATCTGAGCACTCTGCAGAAATAATCATCTCTGTGCAGAAACAGAGGGGACTCTCTTTTTCGCAAGAGGCTTTTGTGAGTCGGTGGGCATCAGCAACATCATTTCAAGGGCAAGAAACAGTAAAATACAGAGCTGGGAGAGATGCATTTCCGTGTGCAATTTCAAGCCTCTTTTCTTTTTTTTTTTTTTTTAAGAATACCGAGAGGTGGTCCTTGGAGGCATGCACTTCCATTAATAAATAAGCTCACTGGTAGAAAATAGCCATGAGGAGGTGAGAGTGGAAGGGGCTCTTGTGCCTCAGTCTAAGTGAGGAACCTGGACATTTTCAGAAATCGCTCTGGTAGATCTTGAAGAGATTCGGCATCGATAGGAAAACTTGCAAGTAAAGTTAGAATTTTAATGTTAATTTATTCTCCCTTGTGTCCCCAGGAAGTTGAAGCTTGGGAAAAGTCAGAGATTATTCTTAGGAATCCTGGGCTGGCGGATGTTCACACTATGAGCTGTGAGCAGAGAGACAAGTGCACGCTCAGAGATTGTGGCTGGCTTTAGGGAACACGTGGAGAACTGAGACAAATTTGAAACTGAAAATCCCTTCTTGCAGACAGCCTTACTACCCTACGTCAGGGAGAGAGAGAGTTTTGGCTGGATGACCAAGAGGGAAAAATGGTCAGGGGCTCTCTGCTAGAGCCCACTGAAGGTGGTGACTGGGATTTACTCACTGGGAAGACACGAGGAAGAGAGTGTGCTTGGAAAGAGATCTGTAAACCTTCTTCCCAACACATTGAATTTCTGAAATGACTGGCCTTTTTTCTAGAGAAAGAGACCAAGTGATGGTGTGATCAGCAGTAATAAATGTGACCAGGCTTGTTGGGGGTGCTAGTACATGCCCACAGCTCTGAGCCGAGGCGTGCCATTCAAGAAAGTCCGAGAGGCAGTGAAAAGCAGGAGACTCTGCATGCAAAAGGTACCCTCAGGTAATGCTGTGAGGGATCCAGAGGAAGAGACTTCGAACTCTGGATGGGAAGAGTGACACATATCAGAAGGTAACTTTCACCAAGTTTGATGAAATGCATGGAGGAATTTGAACAAGCATTTGGGAGTACAGAGTACAACAGAACCTTACAGGTTACACTTCTTTTTCTTTCTTTCTTTTTTTTCTTTCTTTCTTTCTTTCTTTTTCTTTCTTTCTTTCTTTCTTTCTTTCTTTCTTTCTTTCTTTCTTCTTTTTCTCTCTTTCTTTCAAGACTATTTATTTATTTGACAGAGAAAGAGAGAGAGAGCACACAAAGGGGGAGCGGCAGGGGGAGAAGGAGAAGCAGGCTCCCTGCTGAGCGGGGAGCCAAATGCAGGGCTCAATCCCAGGACCTTGGGATCATGACCTGAGCTCAAGGCGGAAGCTTAATCCACTTAACTGACTGAGCCATGCAGGCGCCCTTACATTTCTTAAGTTATAAAAAGGCAGGTAAGAAGGCTGCCAGCTTTTAACTTTAGAACCTTTATTCCCAAAGTCATAAATACAAGGGAGTCTTTAGAAAGAGTGTATGTAGATTAGGCTTGCCTGAAGGAAGTCAGTATTGGCTTATCTTCAATGAAATGTTTTAGTGAAGGGTTAGGCTGCAGGAAATTTTCTAGAGTTAAGGAAGTGAATAGGGAATTAAGAAAAGAGGGAAGAGCTTCTTCAAAACATAATTTACAAGAGAAAAAAAAATAGAGTCAGAACCTACAAGTTGAGAGAGACTTAAAATACTTGTCAAGCAATTATAGTATGTGGCCTTTCTTGGAACCTAAATGCCAACCAACTTTGAAAAACATTCATGACACAGCTGGAAATTTTGAATAATGACTGGCTTTTTGATGATATTAAATAATTACCATTCATTAATTTTTGAGAGATGTTGATATTGATGTTTTGTAGAAAAAATAGCTCTTACATTTTTAGATATATATATATATACTGAAATATTTATGAAGTATTATGATGTCTGGAGTGTATTTCAAAATACTATGGGAAGGAGAAGTAGAGAGAAGTATGAATGAAACAAGACAGTCCATAAATTGATAAATCTTAGAGCTGGATGATGAATACATACGTCTTTATTTTGTAATTATTCCTACTTTTGTAATCTTTGAAAGCCTCTATAACAAAAGTTTAATAATATTTTAAAAGTTAAAAAGAGAAAAAGAAGACATAGAAGTCCTTTCTGCAGCAGGCAATGAAATCACTATTAGATCTCAGATCATAAAGTTCGCCAGGACTCACTGGTCACTGCTGACCTTGGAAGTGATTACTTTAGAGCAACAGACTTGGAGTTCTGAGTAGAAAAACTCACCACTTTGATACAATCATAGGAAAGAAGGCCATTTACTGCCAAAGTGCTGGTAGAAAAACTTATGCTTTCTCAGGATCCTATAGCAAGACCAGAGAGGGGTGTGGGGGACCCCCCCTTCCAGCCTCTCCCCATTTCTCAGCCCCCTAGCAATGTGGGGACTAGAGACTTGGTCTGGGGAAATTGCACTCACTCTGGAGGAATCCTGATAAGAATAGACAGACCCACACTTAGGAAACAAGTGTTGGAGTGGAGGTTCAGTTTCCTACAGGAAATGCTGCACAATCTTCTAGAGCTACCTGAGGTCTGGGGAAGGCCTTACACACTGACCAGAAGAGCAGAGCCCAGCTCTGCATGGGAATTAGCAATTAGAATTCTGTTAAAAGATTTATTCACTTTCCTAAGGGACTCTAGGGACTAAAAATAGGCCTGTGTCAAAGGATAACTAAAGAATGACTCCAGATGAGCTGAAGCTGTTATTGGATATGTGAGTCCAGTTTTATCCGTGGCACCTATTTGTATAATTTTATGTACACTGAGTAAAGAGTGATTCCAAAGCTGCCTTTTGCTGAGTCTTTTATGTTGCAGGCACTGAGCCATGTATATCACTGACATTATAGATGTAAACTGTATTATCTCAATTTGGTTAAAGACTCTGTAATACAGATTATAGTAAAGTTGCTTAACCCCTTTGCCAAATTTACACCATTATTAATTTTCTTTTTCTTTCTTTCTTTTTTTTTTTAAAGAAACCATGAACGCAGTCAACAAAACAAGAAGAAACTCAAGACCTTTTGACAATATCTGGAAATTATGAATAATAGTAACAAATGAAGCTGCATTCATAATGATATAGATTGCATGGGTTATCTTATTCAGTACTTAAAAAAGTTAAAGGTATGTGTCAGCAGTTCTCAAAGTGTAGTTTAAGGACCCCATGGGCCGCTGAGGCTGTTTTAGAGGGTTTGCTAGATTTCCTTTTTCCAACTATTTGTCTTTGAAACTGCACTTTCTTCATAAACTTCAACCCAAACAACGCATCACAAGTTGAATGCAGATACAGATATGAAAATTCAACTGTCTTTCCATAAAAGTAAACATTAAAGAGATTTTCACAATTGTAAAACACGGTTTTCATAAAAATGTTATTATATGTTAACATTACATGGGTTCATTCTTGTTATTTAAAATGAAATGATTCATAAATAGTTAAAACATTTCTCGTTTTAATTTCAAATACAACAAATATCAATAGGTATAATCCACATAAACAAAAGATTTTTGGGGTCTTCAAATATTTTGAAGAGTGTAAAGGGATCCTGATACCACTGAGTTTGAGAACTGCTTTTGTATGTTAATAGACGAAGTTATTTCCACCCTGGAGAGTTAAGTTCAGCAAATGAGTAAAGCCTTTCTCAGTATTTTAAATTTGTCAACCAGTAGAACTTCAGGTGATAGTATAATGTCAGGTAAATATAAAACAGCATCAATAATAACAACAGAAGGCATGCACTTTCTTATTCATTCTTATAAGAATTCTGAAAGGCACATGGTATTTGGTGAAGTTAACTTCAGAAAAATTAAGTAATTTAGTAAATATAATTGGAGCAATCTTTGATATTTTTAAAACCTTCGAGTTGGGCAAGGAGAAAGAGTGAAAATGAACTACCACAGAAAATATCAGGTAGAAATGACAATTGCAGTAATGGTAACTACCTTTTGCTGAGTGCTTCCTATTTGTCATGCACTGAGTCAAGTGATGATTATTATATACTTTCATGTATTATCTTACTCAATCCAGACAACACATAGAAAGAAGGAATTATTAACTAGAATCACTTAATCTTTCTGAAATTAACTGCAATGAATCTTTATCAGTCTTCTTTAGAATTTTAGGAACATCAAAGATAAATTATAATTCATGTTCTGCTGAAAATAGCAAGCACTACTTCAACCAACAAGCATTCATTTTGTGTGCATTATCTCATTTAGTTCTCAAAAAACCCTGAAAAGTGATCATTATTTATTAAAATTACTTAAACTCAGAGACAAAAATATTTTCAATAAACGTATAAGGTCTTAGCACTTTAGAAATGTTGAATTCACGAACTGTTATAGTTTAAGTCTTTATTGAAAATAAACGTGTTACTACTATGACACGAGTGCTATTATGACTAAGTAGACCACTACTGCTATTGCTGCTACTACTCCTATCCTTCATCGAGTGCTCACTGACTCTGATACTTTCTGTGTCAACATACTTTACATGCATTATCTCATTCCAGCCTCCCAAAAACCATAAAATAACTTGGTGAGGTTATTTACTTCAAGTAAGGCAAGTAAACCCAGAAAATATATAAAGATGTTCACATTGTTTCTTAAAGCCTTGAATTCAAGCAACACAGATCAGTTCTCTTCAAACTCTCAGATAATAATGCCATATGCCAATGATTCTTAGATGCACATTTCTTTCAGATTTCAACATCTTTGAAAGCGTGATGTGTCTTGCAACTGAAAGTCTCTTGTAATCACTGTTGGCCGGCCCCCAGTCACTATATAGTTGTCATTGCCAGTACATGTGCAAACCTGTTCTGAAAAACGTCTTTGGATCTCTTCTGGTAAAATCAAAATTACCAACAGCAAAATTTACAAAATGGGTATCAGCGGCATGGTAGAAATTCAGTGCGAATGAAGAATTATGTCAAAACAGGTAATGGGATGGAATGTTCTGAGGAAGGCAACCTCAACACTGTCAAATCCCACAGAGAGGTCTAGAATTAAAAACATTTGAAAATGAGGAGGTCACTGTTGATTATAGAGAGAACAATTATAGTGGGGTAGTGAATACAGGAAACAGATTGCCAGGAAATAAATAATAAATGGTGATACAAAGGAGGAGAGAGAGATTACAGAATGAATTTCCTGGAACAAATTGACCAACATCAAAATGCAAATGTGACATGCATGGTCCCTTGCTTCATAGAGTAATAAGTGAATCTTTTGCCCATGGGAATCAATAGCAGAAGATGAAGAAACTGTGTTCAGAGAAGAACATAGAAGACAAAACAGTGCAAGCTGTGTTGCCTTAGTTTTCAGGTGATAAAGCGTAACAGCGTTGCAGAGAGAAGCATTGTGCATGCTTTGGCGAATACATCAGTATGATGTTTGTGCAATGAGAATGTTAAGAGATTCAGAGTCAACTTTGACCTTCAAGGGGTTTTTAGGTTTAAGAAGAGTACGGACCTAGGCATGTGTGAATAAGGGATAGAGATTGCAATAATAGGGGTAAGAAGAGCTTAAACGACTGAAGGAAGTTGAAATAAAAGAGGAAGACTATAAATAAGGAAAGCAAGAGAAGACAGCCCATGAGCTAACAAGATGAATGTTCAGGATTTGTAAGATATACTTGGAAGAGAATCTGTGAAGAGGTGGGTGGGGAAGGTCTTCGTATCTAACTACAACCCTGCTGAGGTCTTGAGAAAGTGAAATTGGAGGTAGTGCTGAAATATGACCACATTACTACCAAGAGGTAGTAGAATATGCCACCCCAAAATATGCCTCTTTGGCATAAAGATTATTTTGAGTTGGTTATTTTGAGAAATTGCAAACACAGGGGAAGCGCTGAAAACAAAATAGAAGTTACCCTTTTGTAAGAGAAATTTGCATTCATAAAGGAAATCTCCCTATGTAAGGGTTTTCCTCTCTGTACCAGGAAGAGAAGGATGACTAAATCAGGAGAGGAGACAATCTTATTAATGGAGAAGGCACCCACTTAAATCTGAATAACAAACCTTACCCTTGTTTATTGTGCTTTTCCTAGTAATCTCCCTTAACTGGTCTCCTCCCAGCCAACATCTTTGTTTGTTGTTAGCTGAAGATGGTATTTAAGGTGGTGGCTTACACATCTGGAGAAGTTACTCAGTTTTTTGTTTGTTTTTGTCTTTTGTTTTGTGGTATATCCCTTGTGTACAGGAAGTATCTACATGTTATTAAATGTCTTTTTTTCACTTGTTAATCTGTCTTCTATTACTAGAGGTCTAAGCTAAGACTTCAGAAATGTAGATGGAAAATGATTTTTCCCCTCTGCATTACTCACAAACTAATAATGTTTGAGGAAACTAAGACTATATTTAAGATTATATTCAAGATTAATTAAGATTATTAATGTGCTTACACGTTAAGGGTGAAAGCTAGTAGAGTGGAAGAACTTAAAGATGCAAAAAAGAAAGGTAGCAGATGATGGAATAAGGTCCCCAAGGAGGCAAAGTCAGAAACAATTGAAAGAATTACACTAGGAATTAAGAATGGCTGTTACTTTCTATTAGAAGAGATGGCAATATGAATGCGTGGTAGAAATTATCAAGGCCTACATGAAAAGGTGAAAGAGGGATAATTAGAAATGAGAAATAACTGGTAGATGGCAAAAAAGCAGAATTGCACAAAATGATTTAAGTGGATATTTGTTGATTCTGTGAAGCAATGAGAAATAAAGAGAGTGAATGCAGATAGGTGAATGTAGATAGTAAGCTTTTCTTAAAAATAAAATCAGACAGTTGAACACTCTTATATGCTACTAGGAAAATATTCAGAAGAGAGTTTGGAGATTCAGGAAAAAAAGAGAGAGAGAGAGAGAGAGAGACAATGGGCAATGGAACAAGGCTCTGAGAGCCTGCGAATAAATGGACTGCTGGGTCCCCACGCAGAAAGTGAAGAGTTGGGTCGAAGGTGGTCTCAGTTCTTTTGTAACAGGTAAGAAATATTATTATGAAAGGGAAAGAAGAGTCTAAATAAGGGGAAAAGTAAAAAAGATTAGGGGAAATAAACCAACTTTTGAGATATTTAGGAAGTTCCATTTATAAAACATTGTGATTGATTGGATATGGCATGTGAGAGAGAAGGAAGAGTCAATAAGTAATTGCAGGTTTCTGGTTTGTGTCCTTAGGTAGATGGGGTTGCCATTAAGCATAGGAACATAGGTGAAGGAGCAAGATTGTGGCAGGGAAGGTAATGGACTCTGGATTGTGTTATGTTAGAAGTGCTTGTTGAAGCTCAATATGAAATTCTATGTGAATATAGGTTTTTGGAACTCAGTAGATTGGTGTGAGCTGGGGACAGGACATTTCCTATAAGGGGAAATTACAAGGTCATGATCTTTTAAGGAGAACTTTTGTGGAAAGAAGAAGGATCAGAAAAGAATCTAGGGCAAGGGTTCTACACCTTTTTGTAAGTATAGATCTCCTCTCAGAATAATGTTTTTGAGTGGAGAAAACAGCACAGGGGATTGCAAAGGAAACAAAATTATTTTGACATTCTATGATTAAACATTAAAAACAAACTTTAGAAACAGTAATATATGTGTTTTTTAATTAACACATTGAATATCAAGTTTTAGTAGTGGATCTAATAGCTACTCAAATTTTGAAATAATGACCAGGGTTTATCATATGTCAACATATCTGCCAGAACTGAATGTGATTTTTAATTATCTGTGATTCCTCTTGGTGATAATGATAGAGATACTGCCAATTACTATTCTAGTTTATTGCCTACCTTTGTAATTGGAGTAAATCCTAAATTTCAGTTATCGGTTAGTTAAAATAAAGATGCTAATTTTTTTCAACATCAGACTTTACAAATTCTGAGCTATAGTCATGATGCAGTAGCTGGTATCAAAATTAGATTTAACTTCTTGCTATAAACTGCTCTAAAAACTGGCAAGAAAAGACTATCATTTTCTAATAATGGTGGTGTAGCTTAAGGAAGACCAGCACTCCTGCTAATAACAATCAGAAATTGTGAACAAAATTTTAAAACTCAACATTTGAAGGTACATAAGGGTGAGCAAAAAACATGTAGAAAGTACAGGAGACTCAGCCATTGAATGAGGGAAACATCTTTGAGTTCCAAAGTCATATGTCTCTTTCCCTGAGGGCATTCTCCAACATGAAGGCTAGACCTCAAAGCAGAAAGTTATAGTCTAGGGGAGCTAGGGTGTTACAGTCAGTTGAGCATCTGACTCTTGGTTTTGGCTGAAGTGGTTGTGATCTCAGGGTTGTGGTCTATGGGTCATGAGATTGGGCCCTGTGTTGGGTTCCATGCTGGGCATGGAGTCTGCTTGACATTCTCTCTCCTTCTGTCCCTCCTGCTCATGTGCTCTCTCTCTAATAACTAAATAAGTCTTTTAAAAAAAGAGAAAGTTATGGTCTAATTGAGTGACGGAGTAAGAGAATAACGTTAAGATCTGCCAGAGGAGCTAGGATTTGAAGAGTGCAGTCATTGAAAGGACAAGCCATAGGGAGGAGGGGCTTTAAAATTTCTATACAAAGTTCCCTCCATTTCTTTCTTAACACCTGAATCCTTTACCTGTGAGATTCCAAGGAGCTCATGGAGCAAGCAACACTTGAAAGGATGAAAGTATTTAATAGAGATTTCAACAGTTGTCTATGGCAGAGAAAACAAAGTTGGGAGTTTGCATCACACCATTAGAAAAGCTTCGTAAATACCTTGGCTTTTCATTTATACTCAAGAGAGCATACCTTAGGAAAAAAGCCAGTTTCTTAGGACTAAAGGATTTGCCCTAAGACTGAAAACAAGAGCTTTTAAAACCCAAAACCCACCATAAGAAACAAAAAAAAAATACTTCTATTAGAGTATATTTATAAAGTTACTAGATATACAAAGAAACAGAAAAATGTGACCTATAATATAGAGGAAAATAAGTAAATAGAAACAGACCCACACATGATCAATCTATTGAAATGAACAGACAAAGGCTTTAACTGGGATAAAGTGTTAATAATTGACCAGAAAAGTTAAATATGTGGTGGTAGACATGGGAATTTCAGGATAGATGTGGAAACTAAAGAAAAGAGGAAATCCTGCAACTAAAAAAATTCATTAAAATGAAGAAAACACATTGGATGGGATTAATAGTAGAAACAATGATCAATGAACTTCAAGAAGGTCAATATATATCATTTAAACTAAAGCATAATGAAAAAAAATATTTTAAAAAATTAGACTCATGTTTCCAGCCATGATCTTGGCACCAGAGTTGTCATTCTGCCAAAAACAACCATAAAACTAAATAATTTGTGGAAATAATGTGTGTAGGACTGTGCTTTTTAAGATAAGGGAAACACATGAAATCGTGCTATATTCATCTCTTTCCTTCTCTATCTGGAGACAATTTCTTGACTGTGGCACAGGGAAAGAAAGCCCAAGCAGGGATTGGCTGTCCTGCTGAACTAAGGAAACAGAGGTCAGCATTCAGGACTCCCAAAACACCTGGAATTTCCTGAGCAACGTGTAAGAGAAGACAGAACTATCCAGAAGGGGAGACCAAGAAGTATTTGTAAGCATATCCTCCAGGTACAGGGTTGAGAGCTAGGTTACATAGTGAGATTCCATAAGGCCCAGAAGTGAGTGGCAGTGATGAGGACAAGAACAGAACAAATATACTAGAGGTTAAACAGTTCTAGAAGTTGGAGTCTGGTCCAACCAGAATGAAGAGAACATATTAGCCCATCACTAACATCTTGAGGATTCAGCTGAAACAAAAGAATGTATATACTTAGCAGTTAAGGACCATGTCCTTAAAAGATGCACCATAATAAAACCCTAGAACCAAACGTGAATAGAACCAAGAAAAACAGAAGGAAATTCATAGCATGCCAGTCTGAAATTGAATACTCTTTAAAAGAACACAAAACCTTCTAGACTTTTTGTAATGTATCATTTATAGTGCCCTTCATAAAATAGAAGATGGATATGAAGAAACAGGAAATTATGATGGTAATCACAAAAAAGCAATCAATGAAAACAAACTTCTTATATCACCTACTGTTGGAATTATCAGATAAGAATTTGCAGCAACTATTACAAAATAAAGATGTTGAAGTACTTAAAGCCAAATATGGTCCCAATGAATGAAGAGATGTTGGCTCTTGGCAGACAAATATAAATTATAACAAAGAATGGAATGGAAATTTTGGAACTAAGAGGTAAAATATATGAATGAAAACTAAACTGGACAAGTTTTACAGATGATTGGAGATGGCAGAAGAAAGGAATTACAAACTTAAAGACACAAAAATTAATTGGAGGAGGTTGGGGGAGCTAAGATGGGGGCATAGTAGGAAGATCCCAGGCTTGCCTCATCTCTAGAACTTGGATAGATAGATCAAATCATTCTGAATACTCAAGAAATTGACCTGAGGACTGACAGAACAAACTGCACAACTAGAGGGAGAGAAGAGGCCACATGGAAGAAGGTAGGAAGTGCAGAGACATGGTTTGGAGGAGAAACAGATCACAGGTGCTGTGGAAGGGAGGGAGCTGTGGTCATGGAGAACAGTGAGACAGAAAGAGAGAAGGGAGCAAACAGATATATCTACAAGGAGAACAATTCTCCAAAGCAACTGACTGGGAAAAGGAGAGGGGTTAATTTTCCCGAGTGTTTACAACCAGCAGGCCTCAAAGAGTGGAGTTTTGGAAGTCAGCAGGCTTGGTAGAGATAGAGCCCTGAGGGTGCTGCCCTACTCCTGGAGAGAAGGCAGGTGAGCAACACTGGGGCAGATGGCACAATCTAAGGATCACTTAAGGGGCATGGAGCGTGACTGTTTGCTCTTCTTGGAGCACATCTGCGAGAGGTGGCATTCACAGAGATGCGTCTCTGGGAATAAAGGAATCAGTGGGCACTTTTTCCCCTCACCTTAGCAGAGACACCTGCTAAGGGCAGCTAACCTAGACACTGTCTGTTTAGCTAGCTTGATCCAAACCCCATGTCCATGTGCTTTGGCATGACTGCCCTTCTTGGTCAAACCTGCATTTATCCCAGCATAGCAGGATCCTCCTCCAGGAGACCAGTGCTGGCCCCCAACGCATGTCCCTAAAGTTTGGAGTTTTCAAAGTCAGCAGGCTTGGCTGAGATTTAGAGCCCAAGGGGCACTGCACTCCTCCCAGCAGGCAAGAAACTTGGAGACAGACTGCTTGGAAAAAACCATCTAAAAAATGCCTAGCAGGCATGAGGGGAAATTGCTTTTCTGGGAGTACTTTCCTGAGAGCAGAGAGCATGGACAGCCCTCTCTGGAGACTAAGGAGCCTGCTGGTGCCATTTCCCTTTTTTTGCCCCTCAGTATAAACCAACTTCAGTAAACAGCATAGCACCAACATTGGCTGCTTAATCTACTTACACCAAGTCCTGGCCCCCTGTGCTCTGCTGGTACTGCCTTTCTCAAGCAAGTGTGCCTAAAGACCAGCACAGCAGGCCCCTTCCCCAGAGGACCAGCACAAACTCCTGCACCCACCATGTCTTCTAACCATAGAGTTCTGCAAGGCTCTAGTTCTAGTGGAAGTAGCATCAGGTCTCATTTAACTGCAGACCAGAGCATGCCTCCTTGAAACGTGCCACACTCTGGCCAAGGAGACAGAGACTTAGATAAAATGCCAAGAGAGAGGAATTCATCCCAAAAGAAAGAACAAGAAAAAGTCATAGCCAGAGATCTAATTGAAACAGATATAAGTAATAAGCTTGCTTGAGAATTTAAAGCAACAATCATAAGGATACTGGGTGGGCTTATGAGAAGCATGGAAGACATCAGGGAGACCCTTGGAGATAAAGAGTTAAAAAACAGTAGGAATTAAAAATACAATAACTGAGATTTGAAACTGCCCAAGTGTAACGACCACAAGGATGGAAGAAACAGAGGAATGAATAAGTGGTATAAAAGGTAGAATAATGGAAAATAATAAAGCTGAACAGAAGAGAGAAAGAAGAATTATGGATCATGAGAACAGACTTAGAGAACTCAGTGACTCCTTCAAATGTAATAACATTTGTATCATAGGAGTCCCAGAAGAAGAAGAAGAAGAGAGAAAAGGGAGTAGAAGTTTTATTTGAGGAAATAATAGCTGAAAACTTTCCTAATCTGGGGAAGAAAACAGACATCCAAGTCCAGGAGGCATGGTGAACTCCCATCAAAATCAACAAAAGCAGGCCAACACCAAGACATATTGTAGTTAAATTTGCAAAATATAGTGATAAAGAAAAAACTTAAAAAGCAGCAAGACAAAAGAAGTCCTCAACTTACAAGGGAAGACCCATAAGGCTAGCTGCAGATCTCTCCACAAAAACTTGACAAGCCAAAAGGAAGTGGCATGATATATTCAATGTGCTGAATGGGAAAATCTATGGCCAAGAATACTCTAACCAGCAAGGCTATCATTCAGAATAGGAGAGCTAAAGAGTTTCCCAGAAAAGCAAAAACTAAAAGAGTTTGTGACCACTAAACAAGGCTTGCAAGAAATATTTTTTAAAAATATTTATTTATTTATTTATTTGACAGAGAGAGACAGTGAGAGAGGGAACACAAGCAGGGGGAGTGGGAGAGGAAGAAAAAGGCTTCCCGTGGAGCAGGGAGCCCAATGTGGGGCCTGATCCCAGGACCCTGGGATCATGCCCTGAGCCGAAGGCAAAGGCTTAATCACTGAACCACCCAGGAGCCCCAAGAAATATTTTTTTAAAAAGATTTATTTATTTGAGAGAGAAAGATCGTGAAAGAGCAGGGGGAGGGGAAAGGCAGAGAGAGAGAGAAAGAGAATGAGAATCTCCAGCAGACACCTTGCTATGCACAGAGCCTGACACAAGGCTTGATCCCATTACCCTGAGATCATGACCTGAGCTGGAACCAAGAGTTGGATGCCCAATTGACTGAGCCACCCAGGCATCCCTTGAAGAAATATTAAAGAGGACTCTTTGAGTGGAAAAGAAAGAGCAAAAGTGACAAAGACTAGAAAGGAACAGAGAAAATCTCCAGAAACAACCATAAAACAAGCAATAAAATGACACTAAATGCATATCTATCAATAATCACTTGGGATGTAAATGGATTAAATGCTCCAATCAAAAGACATACAGAGTCAGAATGGATTAAAAAAAAAGACCCACTGATATGCTGCTAACAAGAGACACATTTTAGACCTAAGGACACCTGCAGATTGAAAGTGAGGGGATGGAGAAATATTAATCATGCCAAGGGAAGTCAGAAGAAAGTCAGACTAGCAATACTTATAGCAGAAAAACTAGATTTTTAAAACAGACTGTTACAGGAGATGAAGAAGGGCATCATATCATAATTAAGGGGTTTATCCAACAAGAAGATCTAACAATTGCAAATATTTATGGTCCCAACTTGGGAGCACCCAAATATATAAGTCAATTAATAACCAACATAAAGAAACTCATTGATAATAATACAATAATAGCAGGGAACTTTAACACCCCACTTACAGCAGTGAGATAAGGCTAAGTGAAATAAGTCAAGCAGAGAAAGACAATTATATGATTCCTCTCATCTATGGAACATTAAGAACATTACGTTGCATAGAAGAGAGAAATCATATGATAATTGTCTTTCTCTGCTTGACTTATTTCACTTAGTATTATCTCCTCCAGTGCGGTCCATGTTGCAGCAAATGTTGAGAATTCGTATATACAATGGAATATTACTCAGCTATCAGAAAGAGNCTGCTTGACTTATTTCACTTAGTATTATCTCCTCCAGTGCTGTCCATGTTGCAGCAAATGTTGAGAATTCGTATATACAATGGAATATTACTCAGCTATCAGAAAGAGCGAATTCTCAACATTTGCTGCAGGCCAATATCCTTAATGAATTTGGATGTAAAGAGTCTCAACAAAATACTAGCAAATTGAATCCAACAGTACATTAAAAGAGTCATTCACCAGGGTGCCTGGGTTAACCAGTTGGTTAAGGGTCTGCCTTCTGCTCAGGTCATAATCCCAGGGTTCTGGGATCGAGCCTCGTGTTGGGCTCCCTGCTCGTGGGAGCCTGCTTCTCCTTTTTCTGCCCACTTCTGCTCTCTCTCTCTTTCTCTCAAATAAACAAATAAAATCTTAAGGAAAAAAAAAAAAGAATTATTCACCATGATTAAGTGGGATTTATATATGGGCTGCAAGGGTGGTTCTCACACACCACATTAATAAAAGAAATGATAAGAACCATATGATCCTCTCAATAAATGAAGAAAAAGCATTTGACAAAGTACAACATTAATTCATGAGAAAAACCCTCAACAAACTAGGTATAGAAGGAACATACCTTAACATAATAATGGTCATATATGAAAAACATATAGCTAATATCCTCAATGGGGGAAAATTGAGAGCTTTTCCTCTATAGTCAGGAACAAGACAGGGATGTCCACTCTCACCACTGTTACTTAACAAAGTACTGGAAGTCCTAGCCTCATCAGTCAGACTACAAAAAGAAATAAAGTGCATCTAAATCAGCAAAGAAGTCAAACCTTTACTCTTCACAGATGACATGATACTCTATGTAGAAAACCCAAAAGACTCCACAAAAATATTGCTAGAACTGATACACAAATTCAGTAAAGTTGCAAGACACAAAATCAATGTATAGAAATCTGTTGCGTCTGTATACACCAATAATAAAGCTGCAGAAGAGAAATCAAGGAATCAATCCCATTTATAATTTCACCAAAAACCATAAGATACCTAGGAAAAAAAACCTAACCAAAGAGGTAAAAGATCTGTACTCTGAAAACTATAAAACACTGATGAAAGAAATTGAAGATGATCCAAAGAAATGGGGAGACATTCCATGCTCATGGATTGGAAGAACGAAGATTGTTAAAATGTCTATACTACCCAAAATAATCTACACATTTAGTGCAATCCCTATCAAAATACCACCCACATTTTTCACAGAGCTAGAAAAATCCTAAAATTGTATGGAACCACAAAAGGCCCTGAACAGCCAAAGGAATGTTGGAAAAGAAAATCAAAGCTGGAGGCATCACAATTCCGGACTTCAAGTTATATTACAAAGCTCTAGTGATCAAGACAGTATGGTACTGGCACAAGAACAGACACATAGATCAATGGAACAGAACAGAAAACCCAGAGATGGAACTGCAACTCTATGGTCAACTAATCTTCGGCAAAGCAGGAAGGACTACCCAATGGAAAAAAAAGACAGTCTCTTCAACAAATGGTACTGGGAAAACTGGACAGCAACATGCAAAAGAATGACACTGGACCACTTTCTTACACCATACACAAAAATAAATTCAAAATGGATGAAAGACCTGAATGTGACACAGGAAGCCATCAAAATCGCAGAGGAAAACACAGGCAGTAATCTGTTTGACATTGTCCATAGCAACTTCTTAGTCGATATGTCTCCTGAGGCAAGGGAAGCAAAAGCAAAAATAAACTATTGGGACTTCTTCAAAATAAAAAGCTTCTGTATGGTGAAGAAAACAATGAACAAAACTAAAGGCAACCTACAGAATGGGCGAAGACAATTGCTCATGACATATCTGATAAAAGGTTAGTATCCAAAATCTATAAAGAAATACAACTCAACACCCCCAAAACAAATAATCCAGTTAAAAAAATGGGCAGAGGACTTGAATAGACATTTTTCCAAAGAAGACTTCAGATGGCCAGCAGACACGTGAAAAGATGCTCAACATCACTGATCATCAAGGAAATGCAAATCAAAACTATGAGATATGACCTCACACCAGTCAGAATGGCTAAAATTAACAACACTGAAAACAACAGGTGTTGGAGGGGATGTGGAGAAAGGGGAACCCTCTTGCACTGTTGGTGGGAATACAAACAGGGGCAGCCACTCTGGAAAACAGTATGGAGGTTCCTCAAAAAGTTAAAAATAAAACTATCCTATGATCCAGCAACTGCACTACTTGGTATTAACCCAAAGGATACACAAATACTGATTCGAAGGGGCACCTGCACCCCGAAGTTTATAGCAGTATTATCAGCAATAGCCAAATTATGGAAAGAGCCCAAATGTCCGTCGACTGATAAATGGATAAGGAAGTGGTATATATACACAATGGAATATTATTCAGCCATCACAGAAATGAAATCTTGCTATTTGCAAGGACATGTACAGAGCCAGAGAGAATATGCTAATCAAAATAAGTCAGTCAGAGAAAGACAAATACCATATGATTTCATTCATACATGGAATTTAGGAAACAGATGGACATGGGTGGAAAAAAGGAGAGGCAAACCAAGAAACAGATTCAAACCACAGAGAACAAACTGAGAGAGATGGGCAGTGGGAAGGGTTAAATAGGTGATGGGGATTAAGGAAGACACTTGAGATGAGTGCTGGATGTTGTATGTAAGTGAGGAGTCACTAAATTCTATACCTGAAATTAATATTACAGTATGTTAGCTGGAATCTAAATAAAAACTTGAAAAAAATAATTGGAAGAGCAAAGAAAAAAGATTTTAAAAAATTAAGATTTTCACTCACCTATGGAACAATATAAAGCAATCTAACACACATGTAATAAGAGTCTCAGAGGAAAAGGAGAAATAATGGGGCGGGAAAACATTTGAAGAGATAATGGTAAAAATTTTCCAAATTTGGTGAAAAGTATTAATCTATAGATCTATGCAACTTTTTTTAAAAAAGATTTTATTTATTTATTTGACAGAGATAGAGACAGCCAGCGAGAGAGGGAACACAAGCAGGGGNATAACGCCGGGATCACGCCCTGAGCCGAAGGCAGACGCTTAACTGCTGTGCCACCCAGGCGCCCCTATAGATCTATGCAACTTAACAAGTCCCTAGTGGAATAAGTTCAAAGGAAAGAAATCATAAGTATATCATAAAAAAATTATTTCTAAACAATATAAATAATACATCTAAAGACAAGAGAAAAATAACACATTTCATAGAGAGAATTAATATAGAAATGTCCAAGGACTTCACATCAGATACTGTAGAAGACATAACTGTCTTTAAATAGAACGAGGTAAAAACAAAACAAGCCTGTCAACCCAGAATTTTATGAGGGTAAAATTAAGACATTTTCAAGACAAACGAAAGCTAGAAGAATTTATTGCCAGTAGATCTTCACTAAAAGAAATGCTGAAGGAATGTTTCAGGCTGATTGAAATGGTTAACAGGTGGAAATTCAGATCTACTGGAGCATAAACTACATCTTAATAATTTCCAAAGACTGAAATATTCTATAATACCTTTTTGACAGCATCAGAATTAAATTAAAGTTGTTCACAGGCCAGAAAAGAAATCAAAAGAAAATGTGTTGAAACATTTGGATAAATACGTTGAAAACATAGCCTATAAAATTTGTGGACATTGCAAAATCAGTGTTCAGAGGATATTTTAGCCATAAGTGTCTATATCAGAAAAAAAAGGAAAGGTTTAAAATCAATGATCTCAGTTTCCAGAATAAGAAATTTTTACAAAGAAGAAATTACATCCTATGTAGAAGAAAAGAAAGAATAAAGAACAAAAATCAATGAAAGAGAAAATAAAAATAATAGAGAAAACTAGTAAAGTAAAAGTTGATTCTTTGCAAAGTTTAATAAAGTTGATGAATCTTTAACAAGATACACCAAGAAAAAGCAGGTAGAAAGAAGAGAGAGAACACAATTAGCAATATCAAGAGTGAAAGAGAGGGTATCACTACATAACCTACAGACATTAAAAAATAAGGAGATACTATGATCATTTATGATCAGCTTTATGATCTGCTTCATGTATAATGTAAGAATCATATAATAGTATAAGTCTGTTTATACCCACCGATATATGTGCAATTGTTTCCATATGGTTTATTTCTAAATATAGGATAACCCCACAACATATTATCATTTTTCTTTGAGTTATTACTTAACTTCTAAAAAACACAGTAAGAGAGAATGTATGCTTTATTTTCCCAATCTTTCTCCTTGTTTTCCGAGATCCATGTATATTAGATGACTTTCTAGAGCCCCAAAAGCTGTTGATGCTCTGTTGATTTTTTAAAAGAAATTTACCTATTAAGTATAATTTATTGGCACATAAAAACAGATTTCAATTACACATTTGCATGAGGTTTTACAAATGTATATGGCTGTGTAATTACTACCCAAGTAAAATAATAGAACATTTTCAACACTGCAGATAGTTTTCTCATGTCCCTTTCTAGTCAGTGTCCTTGAGCTCAGAAAATGACTATTTAGATATCTATCAATATAGATTAGTTTTGTTGTTCCAGAACTTCACATAGATGGAATTACATAGGATCTATGCTTATGTATTTGGCTGCTTTTGTTCATTATAATGGCTGCCAAATCACCTTTATTTTTGGTTTTATCACTAGTTTTTATTGTAAATATCATACTTTTGCAAGAACTGTTGCTAATATTTTCATATGTTGATGGACATTTGGGTTATTTCTAATATTGAACTATTATGAGTAAAGTAGCTCTGAGTATTTGTGCATAATTTTTTTTGTGTGCATGGACATACATTTTATGTGGGTAAATATAAACAGTGGAGTGATAGGGTAGATGCATATATACCTTTTAAAAGAAATTGCTCAAATACCATTTTGCACTCCCATCAGCAAATTATGAAAGTCTCGGTTGCTACTAATTCTTGCTACCCTTTGGTAGTGTTAGTATTTTCAATTTTAGTAATTCTACTCAGTGATAAGCTGTTTCTCATTGTAGTTTTAAAGTTGTATGACCCTTATTGTACTGAATATTGTTTCACGTATTTATTGCCATTTGGATACATTCTTTTATATAAAGTGTCCATGATTTTGCCATTTTTAAATTTTGTTTGTCTTATTACTTAATGGTAAGAGTTCTTTATATATTTTGATGCAAGTTTTTTTGTGAGAAATATCTTGTCAATATTTGCTCTGAGGCTGTGGCTTGTTTCTTTGGTTTCCTTAGCAGTGTCAATCAAAGAGCAGTTTTTAATTATAGTGAAATTCAACCTGTCAATTTTTAAATTTCATTGTTAATGTATTTTTTCTATATTTAAAATATTGGCTTATGCCAAGGTTATGAAGATATTTTCCTATAATTTATCCTTAGATCTTATATTTAGGTCTGTACTCTATTTTAAAGTAATTTTGTGTATAATGTGAGGGAGGTATCAAAGTTAATATCTTTTCATATCAATAAGTACATGAATCTCAGAACATTTGTTGAAAAACTATTTTCCTTATTTAATTATCTTGGCATATTTTTTGAAATTCAATTGATAGTATATGTGTGAGTACATTTATAAATTATCTTTTAATTGCATTGATTCATTTCCTTTTTTTTTTGCCAGTATCCATTCTTGTGCATACTTAAGCTTTAAGATAAATCTTGAAATCAGATCGTGTAAGTGCTCCTACTTTATTTTTCTTTTGCAATTTTATTTTGATTATCTTAAGTGCTTTGCATTTCTATTTAAATTTTGGAATCTGCTTGCAGTTTGTGTAAATAATGGATGTGGTTATTTTGGAGTTGCTGTGAGTCCGTAGATTAATTTGGGTGACATTTTAAGTTTTAGTCTTCTAATACAAGAACCTGCAGTATCTCTTCATTTAATTAGTCAACCTTAATTTCACTATGCAATATTTTGAAGATTGTAGTATAGAGGATTTTCACATCTTTCTAAGGGTACCATATTTTTTTTATGATATTATAGATGTAACTTATTAAATGTTTTCCTTGTTTGTTGCTAGTATATGGAAGTAAAATTTATTTTTGTATGTTATATTGATCTGATACCTTGCTACCTTGCTAAATTTACTTATTGATATTAGTAAAGTCTTTTTTTATAGGTTCCTTGAGAGTTTCCACATAAATTGTTATCTTCAAGTAGAAGTTTTAACTTTTTTCCATTTTTTGTTACCTTAATTTTTATTTATTTAAATTCACCTTATTTATTTGGCTATGTACTAAAGTGAATCAACATGAAAAGAAATAGAAAATTGAAATTGCTCTTCACCTACCAAATCTACCAATTAAATTAATATTTAAAAGCTTTTACAATGCTAAATTGAGATCCAAATTGCTTCATTGGTGAATCCTGTCAATTATTTAAGAGGGAAACATTATCACACTTACATGAATGGTTTCAGAAAATGGAAAATGTGGGAACATGCCTAACTAACTTTATGGGGCCAGCATAACTTTATATGAAAATCTGATAAGGACTTTACCAGATAGTACATATATAGTACAATATCAGTTATATACATAGATGCAGAATTTCTCAATAATATATCAATCTATAAATAAACTCTGCCCTGGGGCACCTGGGTGGCTCAGTTGGTTAAGCCTCTGCTATTGACTCAGGTCATGATCTCAGGGTTCTGAGATCAAGCCCCATGGCGGGCTCTGTACTCAGTGAGGAGTCTGCTTCTCCCTCTCCCTCTGTGCTCTCTCTTGCTCTCACTCTCTCTCAAATAAATAAATAAATAAATAATCTTAAAAAAAACCCCTCTGCCTTAATTCTCGACTGATTTTTTAAACAACACAGGAACAGAGGAAATATTGGAGGAACAGACTAAAAAGAGGCAGCTGGAAGCCAACAAAACTGAGCAGAGGCATTGGATGTCACACAGTGTGGGAGACACAGGTTTTACAGCTTGGGTTCAGAAAGGTAAATGCTTACTAAAAGACAAAAACAATAATCTTCACAATCACTATGTATAACAATGTCCAGTTTTAAACTGAAAATTATTGGTTATTCAAAGAAACAGAAAAGTAGGAATCACAAACAGAAAAAAGAGAAGTAAATATAAGTAGACTATATAGGTCACAGATGTTGGGTTTAAAATACCAGATCTCTGATCTTAGGAGTCAACAGTTGAATTAAATGTCACACTAACTAACTTACTTAAAACAGAAGAAAGTAAAGAAGTGACATATGTAAAAAAATGGCAGAGTAAGAACTTCCAATAATTTTACATTCATAAAATCAACAGAAAAACTGTAACTATAGAAATTAATCAAAAGTTTGCAGGAACTGGAAACACTAATTCAATATATACATCACAGTATCAGTAAGAACCTATCTTATTTTCACTGTCTGAGCTCCAGATCAGTGGTAGCCTTGAAAAGTAATAGCTGATGTTCTAAGAAGAAAGATTATAGCAATACAGGCCTACCTCAGGAAGCAAGAAAAATCCAATAAACAACCTAACCTTACACCTAAAGAGCTAGAAAAAGAAGAACAAAACTCAAAGCCAGTAGAGGGAAAGAAATAATAAAGATTACAGCAAAAATAAATGAAATAGAGACTAAAAAAAC
>NC_048238.1:80256958-80273030 GCF_002007445.2 Ailuropoda melanoleuca | reverse complement strand
GAATGCAAACTGGTGCAACCAGTCTGGAAAACAGTATGGAGGTTCCTTACACAATTGAAAATAGAATTACCCTATGATCTAGTAATTCCACTACTGGATACTTACCCAAAGAAAATGAAAACACTAATTTAAAAAGATATATGCACGCCTACATTTATTGCATTATTTATAATAGCCAAGATATGGAAACAACCCCTGTCTATTAATAGATGAATGGATGAAGATGTAATATATGCATATATAAAAATGAAATATTAGTCAGCCATAAAAAAGAATGAACTCTAGCCATTTACAATAACATGGATGGATCTAGAAGGTATAATGCTAAGTGAAATAAGTCAGTCAGAGAAAGTCAGAGAAATGCCATATGACTTCACTTATACACAGAATTTATGAAACAAAACAAATGAACAAAGAAAAAAAGACAAGAAAATAGACTCTTAAATGTAGAGAACAAACTGGTGGTTGCCAGAGGTGAAGTAGGGGGTGGGTGATATAGATGTAGGGGATTAAGAGAAAACTTATCATGATGAGCACTGAGAAATGTATAGAATTGTCATATTGTACACCTATAAGTAATATAACACTGTTGATTATACTTAAATTTAAAAAATAAAATAAAGATAAAAACTGACACTGCTGGTATTGGATGTAGCAAATGAAGTAGGAGCTCTTTTAAAGCCACAAACCCTCCAAATCGCCATTCTTTGTCCTGTCTGGTGGTTTCTTGAAAGATGAAACTCAAAAAACTATCTTTATTTTTATTTATTTATTTATTTTATTTTTATTTTAAAATAATATTTATTTTGTTATATTAGTCACCATACAGTACATCCCCAGTTCTCGATGCAATGTTCCATGAAAAAGCTATCTTTATTTGATCTGACTCAGAATTCAACAAGTGCTAAAGATCTCTTTAAGGTGCATTTCTGGAAAATATTTACTGGCAAATATTTTAAAAAGAAATCAATAGAAACTGCCTAGATATTGCACTTATTAGACAAAGACTTTAAATAAGCTATTTAAAATATATTCAATGAGCTAAAAGAAATTATGTAGTATATCCATAGAATGGAATATTATTCAGAGAGAAAAAAGAATGAAGTGAGTTCCACTTCTGGCTTGACAGCATAAGGAACTTCACAGACTAACTCCCCAAAAAGCTGATAAAAATTAGAAAAGAATAGCAATTTAAATTTTCTGGAAATGATTACTGTAGAAACATTGTTCAAGGAAACCTACTAGAACTCAGTAAGAATGGTAAGAGTTGGTGGTGTTTGAACCAGGAACCATTCCGTTCCTTTTTCCTCCCAGCTCCATTCAGACTGGTGCAAAAACACAGGGCCCTTCTCCCCCACAATTCTTAGTCAAATGTCTATCTTGCAAGAAAGAGCAGGATATCAACATTTTTCACCCTGCTGCCAGTTACTTGTTGCGAAAGCTGTTATATGAGTGACTGCAGCTGAAAGGTGGAGGCTATAGTTCAGGCCCCTCTCATGGGATGGAGAATCTACCTTGGACATAGTGCTGCTGAGGATACTCGGTCCCTGATCATCATCTCCTCAGCTCATTAAGCAGTGGTTCTATGTTAAGAAAGGGGAGAGTTGAGGGGCGCCAGGGTGGTGCAGTCGCTGAGCATCTGCCTTCAGCTCAGGGCGTGATCCTGGTGCTGTGGGATCGAGCCCCACATCAGGCTCCTCCTCTAGGAGCCTGCTTCTTCCTCTCCCACTCCCCCTGCTTGTGTTCCCTCTCTTGCTGGCTGGCTCTCTCTGTCAAATAAATAAATAAAATCTTTAAAAAAAAAGGGGGGGGAGAGTTGAGAGGCCTGAGGCTCTTTCTCACCCCCTCCACTAGTCTCTCAGCTCCTAGACTGGGGCTATCATTCATAGAGAAGAGACCTATTGTCTCCAACTCCAGATCCAGAGCTGTGGCTTAGAGATTTTGCCTTGGGAAAGAAGAAGGACAGAAAGTACATAGCTCCTAATCTCCCCCCAGAGAAATTGATTTTATTTGCAGTGGAGCCTAAGGGCTAAATTCATCTTTTCTAATTTGTTTTTATTGAGCAAACTCTACCTCCAATGTGGGGTTCAAACCCCAAGATCAAGACCAACTAAGCCAACCAGACACCCATGAGAAATCCACTCTTGTATAGCAAAGAACACAGGGCTCCCTTCCACCCCAGCTCTCAGTTGGAGGGCTATCTCTTTGGAAAGGGCAAGACACTAGCATTTTCATCCTATCCCCAACTATCTGTTACTGAAACTGTTTCTGGTGGGTGTGGTTAAGAGTTGGAGGCTTACTTTTTCCACCCAGTCTCCACTTGTAGAATAGAGACACCACTATGGGCATATTATTGCTAAGAATACTGAGGCAGTGATTGCCCTAACCTTGATCCATAGTGGTAGTTCCACACCAGGAGAGGCAAGCCAAGAAGACTTAGGTTATCACCCACCTCAAAGTGTGTACAGCTTCTAAATTGGGAGTGTTGTTCAGAGAGAAGCATGCTATTGTCTTTGCTTCCAGCTATACAGCTAATGGCCCAGAGATTTTCCTAGGAAGAGAGTAGAGGAACTGGGAAAGAGACAACTGGGAACATCCTGCTTAGACTCAAAAAAATCGCAAACACTGACCTCAGAACTACCCCTGCAAAAGAGCCCAAATTTGATTGGACCAGTCCATACAGCAATTTGGGCCTCAGGGACCCTTTAAAAACAAATTAGCTATCAGTCAGCAATTAGTAGAATTTAATAGCTTGGTGTGCTTAAGGGAAAGAAACAGTAGAAATAATTGTCATCCAGGGTAACTTTGGGCATAGCAAATTCTGTGCCTCTCTGAGGAGCAACAAAAAAGGCTAACACTTCAGGAGAATAAATATCACTAAAATAACACAACCAAATACTAAATAAATTAAAAAGTAAATAACAATAATAAGCCCTGGAGGAGAGGCAGGTACCCAGAGTTGCTACAATATATTATGTAAAATGTCTAGTTTCCATCAAAAAATTACAAGACCTGAAAAAAAAAAAAAACCAGGAAACCACGACCCATAAATTGGCATATAAGCAGACTGAAGAAAGTGCTTGTGAGAACAAAAAGAAGTCAGATTTAACAAAGATTTCAAAATAACTATTATAAATATAGTTAAGGAACAGAAGACAATCATGATTAAGAAAGAAAAGGAAGACATGATGACAATGTAGCATCAAGTAGAGAATATCAATAGAACTAGAAATTATAAAAAAGAAGCAAACAGAAATTCTGGAGTTGAAATGTACAAAAACTCAAGTGAAAAAAACCACTTGAGGGTCTCAAAAGTAGATTTGAACTGGCAGAAGAAAAAAATTAATGAACTTCAAGATATATTGATAAGGACTATGCAAACCAAAGAATCAATAGAAAAAAAAATGAAGAAAAATGAACTGAATCTCAAGAATTGTGGGACACTATTAAGTACCCTTAAATAAGTGTAATGGAAATGCTGAGTGTGTGGAGGAGGGGAAAAGCAGAATAAATATTTAAAATAGTGGCTGATTATATCCCAAATTTATTGAAAATGAATAATCTATACATCTAGGAAATTCGGTGAACTGCATGTTGAATTAATACAAAGAGATCCACGAATAGACACATCATAATCAAAATGCTGAAAGCCAAAGACAAGAAGATAATCTTGAAAGCAGCAAGAGAAAAGTGATTTGTCACTTACAATGGAACCACAATAAGATAAATAGCTGACTTGTAATCAGAAACAATGGAGAGTGGATGGTAGTGAGATAACACTCAAAATGGCTAAAGAAAACAAATGTCAATGAAGCAGCCTATGTATAATAAATCTATATTTCAAAAATGAAAGCAAAATAAAGACAATTTCTGAAAGAATTTTTCCAGAAAACCCACCTTATGAGAAATATTAAAAGAAGTTCTTCAGACCGAAGGCAAGTGACCCCAGAGAGTAATGCAAATATGCACAAAATACAAAGAACATATGTAAAGGTAATTTTTAAATTATAAAAATATGAATGGATATATTTCTCTTTGCTTAAATGATTTAAAGAACAATTGTACAAAAACATACATCATGTGTTGTTGGCCATATACCATGCAGAAATGTAACATATTTGTAAATGACAACATAAAGGAGGTATGTGGAAACAAATATGTAATGGGCAAAGGAAATGATCTAGATGTAACTTAAAGAACCTAAAATGATAAGTTTAATTTGACAAAACCTCTCCTCTCTCAGCTTTTTTAACAGACATGAAATTATATAAAGCAATAATTATGATGATATATTGTACTTCTAAAGTTTATTAGTATAATATGTATAACAATAATACCACAAAAGGTGAAAGGAATAGAGCTATGCACTCAAGTTGGCTCCTTGTGCATACTTCCATGTGTATTGACAAGAGAACTCTGGTAGACAGGGAACATGTTCAGGGAACAGGCCAGGGTCTGTGGGCAAGGTAGAAACCATAAACTTGAGCTTCAGTGCCACTTACTGGAAAGCAAAACAAAAAAAGTTTTCCAGTATGCAGAGTTGTAAGAACCAGAAATAAACATAAGAGCTTAAGAATTTCGAAACACTAGGGAGCAAGAAGATTGGAGCAGATGTACCCACACAAAGACAGACAAAACCCCAGATAATAACACTATCAAACAAAATACCACATCTGAAGTCACCTAGGAAAGATTTAAAGAAGTGTCTGCTACTTCAGGATATAAAATCAAAGCACAGAAATTAGTTGCATTCCTATACACTAACAATGAGACAGAAGAAAGAGAAATTAAGGAATTAATCCAATTTACAGTTGTACCAAACCCATAAGATATCTAGGAATAAACCTAACCAAAGAAGGAAAGGATCTGTACTCTGAAAACTATAGAATGCTCATGAAAGGAATTGAGGAAGACACAAAGAAATGGAAAAGCTTTCCATGCTTATGAATCAGAAGAAGAAATATTTTTAAGATGTCTACGCTACCTAGAGCAATCTATACTTTCAATGCAATCCCTATCAAAATATCATCAACGTTTTTCACAGAGTTGGAACAAATAATCCTAAAATTTGTATGGAACCAGAAAAGACCCCAAATAGCCAAAGGAATGTTGAAAAAGGAAACCAAAGCCGGTGGCATCACAATTCTGGACTTTAAGCTATAATAAAGAGACATAATGAAGACAGTAGCATACTGGCATAAAAACAGACACATAGATCAATGGAACAGAAATGGACCTTCAACTCTGTGGTCAACTAATCTTTGACAAAGCAGGAAAGAATATCCAATGGAAAAAAGACAGTCTCTTCAACAAATGGTGTTGGGAAAATTGGGCAGCCATATGCAGAAGAATGAAACTGGACCATTTCCTTACACCATACACAAAAATAGACTCAAACAGATGAAAGACCTAAATGTGAGGCAGGAATCCATCAAAATCCTAGAGGAGAACACAAACAGCAACCTCTTTGATCTCAGGCACAGCAACTTCTTGCTAGGCACTTATCCAAAAGCAAGGGAAACAAAGGCAAAATGAATTATTGAGACCTCATGAAGATAAAAATTTTCTGTACAGCAAAGGAGACAGTCGACAAAACCAAAAGACAACTGATGGAGTGGGAGAAGATATTTACAAATGTCTTATCAGATAAAGAGCTGGTATCCAAGATCTACAAAAAACTTATCAAACTCAACACCCCCAAAAACAAATAATCCAATCAAGAAATGGGCAGAAGACATGAACAGATATTTCTCTAAGGAAGACATACAAATAGCCAACAGACACATGAAAAAATGCTCCACATTACTCTGCATCGGGGATATACAAATCAAAACCATGATGAGATACCACCTCACACCCATCAGAATGGTGAAAATTAACAAGTCAGGAATGGACAGATGTTGGCATGGATGAAGAGAAAGGGGAACTCTCTTACACTGTTGGTGGGAATGCAAAATGGTACAAGCCACTCTGGAAAAAAGTATGGAGGTTCCTCGAAAAGTTAAAAATAGAGCTACCCTATGACCCAGCAACTGCACTACTAGGTATTTACCCCAAAGATAAAAATGTAGTGATCTGAAGGGGTAACTGCACCCCAGTGTTTATAGCAACAATGTCCACAGTAGCCAAACTATGGAAAGAGCCCAGATATCCATCAACAGATGAATGGATAAAGATATGGTTATATATATATATAAAGGAATATTACTCAGCCATCAAAAAATGAAATCTTGCCATTTGCAACGATGTGGATGGAACTGGAGGGTGTTATGTTAAGCGAAATAAGTCAATTGAAATAAGTCAATCAGAGAAAGACAATTATCATATGATTTCACTCATATGTGGAATCGAAGAAACAAAACAGAGGAGCATAAGGGAAGGGAGGGAAAAATCAAACAAGATGAAATCAGAGAGGGAGACAAACCACAAGAGACTCTTAATCATAGGAAATAAACTGAGGGTTGCTGGAGGAGAGAGGGGTGGGGGACGGGGGAACTGGGTGATGGATATGAAGGAGGGCACATGATGTAATGAGAACTGGGTGTTATATAAGACTGATGAATCACTGAACTCTACCTCTGAAGCTAATAATACACTATATGTTAATTAATTGAATTTAAATAAATTAAAAAAAGAAGTGTCTGCTACTTCAAATGCAAAAGCAGCAATGCAAAACTACAAGAAACATGAAAAACCAAAGAAATATGCCATCACAAAAAGAAAATAATTGTTCAGTTGCCAAGTTAAAAGGCAAGAAATTTGTGACCTAGTTGATAAAGAATTCAAAATAGCTGTTTTGAAGAAATTCAATGAGCTACAAGAAAACTTGGAAAGACAATTCAATGAAATCTTGAAAAAAACACACGATTAACATGAGATTTTATGAAAGGGATAGAAAGCATAAAAAACAAGAATTCTGGAGGTGAGGAGTGCAATAGGGGAGATGAAAAATGCAATAGAGAGCATCTGCAGTAGAGCAGAGCAAATGGAAGACAGAACAAGTGACTTAGAGGATAGAAATTTTGAAATAACTGAGTTGGAGGAGAACAACAACAACAAAGAGAATGAAAAAGAAGAAAGTCTATGTGACATATGGGATTACATAAAAAATACAAATATTAGAATAATCAGGGTTTCAGAAAGAGACAGAGAGAAGGATGTAGAAAACTTATTTAAAGAAATAATGGCTGAGACCTAACTTATCCTGGGGAGAGAACTGGACATCCAAATTCATGAAGCTAATAGATCATCCTTTTATCTCAATGGAAAAAGACATTGTCCATGTGACATTATAATAAAAGTGTAAAAAAAAAAAAGAATAAAGAAATAATTCTAAAAGCAGCCAGGGAAGAAAAGATTGTAACCTACAAAGGACCTCTTATTAGGTTATCGGTAGATTTCTCAGCAGAAACCCTACATTCCAGGGGAGAGTGGAAAGACATAGTAAAGTGTTGAAAGAAAAAAATTGCCAGTCAAACATACTTTATATGAAAAAGTTGTCCTTAAGATATGAAGGAGAAATACTTTTCTAGACAAACAAAAACTGAGGAGTTTATCACCACTAGACCTGCCCTGCAAGAAATGCTGAGAGGAGATCTTCAGGCAGAAATGAAAAAAACTCTATCACATGAAAACATATCAATGTATACAACACACTGGAAATGGTAAATATACAGGCAGATGTAGAAAACTCTAAATCTATAATAAGATGGTGGGTTAACCACTTAGCTATAGTATTAAGATCCAGAGGGGAGGCAGATGGGGAGATGGGTGAAATAGGTGATGGGGATCAAAGAGTACACTTATCATGATGAACACTGAGTAATGTAGAGAATTGTTGAATCACTATATTGTACACCCGAAACTAATGTAACACTGTATGTTAGCCATACTAGAATTAAAATAAAAAAACTTAATTAAAAAATAATTAAAAATAAAAAAATAAAAGTGTAAAAAATAAAAAATATTGTTACTATGATGTGTTAACAAATATACAATATGAAAAAAGGTAAATAATGTCATCAAAATATAAAAAGGGGAGACTAAAAGGATGAAGCTTTTATAGATTATCAAAATTAAGATACTTTCAGTTTAAAATGGACTGTTTTTTATCTATGAGATGTTTTATGTAAGCTTCATGGTAACCACAAAGCAAAAACCTAGAGACAATGCACAAAACATTAAAAAAAAAAAAGAAACAGACCATACTACCATGGGAAATTACCAACTTACAAAGAAAAATAGAAACAGAGGGAAAAAGAAACAATGGAAATGCAAAATAACCAGAAAACAATAAGATGGCATTAATAAGTCCTCACACATTAATAACTACTCTAAATATAAATGTATTGAATTCACTAATCAAAAGGCACAGAGTGACTGGATTGGAAAAAAGAAAGACTCAACTATATGTTGTCTATAAGAGTCTCACTTCAGCTTTAAGAACACTCAAAGGCTCAAAGTGAAGGGATGGAAAAAAGATATTCCATGCAAATAGAAACCAAAAGAAGGCAGGGATAGGTATACTTTATCAGAAAAAAAAATATTTTTAAGTCAAAGATGGTAACAAGAGACAAAGAAGGCCATTTTTAATGATAAAGGGTTTAATTCATCACAAAGATATAAAAACTAGAAATGTATATGCATCCAACATCAGATCACCTAAATATATTAAGCAATTACTAAAACAGACAAGACTATAATAGTAGTAAGGGACTTTGATACCCTACAATGGATAAATCATCCAGACAGAAAATCAACAATGAAATGATGGACTTGAACATTAGGCCAAAAGAACCTAAGAGATATTTACAGAACTTTCTATTCAACAGCAGCAGAATACACGTTCTTTTCAATCACACAGGAAACATTCTCCAGGATATATAATAGGTCACAAAATAAGTCTTAGCAAATTTAAGAAGACTGAAGTCATACCAAGTATTCTTTCTGACCACAATAGTATGAAATGAGAAATCAACAAAATAAAGGAAAATTGAAAAATCTGCAAGTATGTGGAAATTGAACAACACACTCCAGAACAACTAGTAAGTCAAAGGAGAAATCAAAGGGGAAATGAAAAAAATCTTAAAACAAATGAAAATGGAAACGATAAACCAAAAACTCTTGAGATACTGCAAAAGGAGTTGAGAGGGAGGATTATAGTGACAAATGCATATATTAAGAAAATGGAAAGATTTCAAATAAACAACCTAAATTAAACCTCAAGAAACTAGAGAAAGAATAAACTAAGCCCAAAGTCAGTAGAGGAAAGGAAATAACAAAGCTCATGCTGCAAGTAAATAATATAAAGACCAGAAAAGCAATAGAAAAGATCAACCAAATTAAGAGTTGGGTTTTTTTTAAGATAAACAAAATTGACAACTGCTACCTAGACAAACTAAGAAAAAAGAGAAAGAACTCAAATAAATAAAATCAGAAATGAAAGAGGAAACATTACAATTAATACCACAGAAAATCATAGGATCATAAGAGACCACTATGACAATGACATGCCAACAAATTGCATAACCCAGAAGAAATGGATAAATTCTTAAACACATACAACCTGCCCAGATGAAAGCAGTAAGATGTAGAAAATCTGAACCAACTGAACAAGAGATTGAATCAATAAACAAAAACCTGAACACAGAAAAGTGCAGAACCAAACACTTAAAAAAAAATTAATGCCAATTATGCTCATACTTCTCAAAAAAATTGAAGAGGAGGAAACACTTCCAAATGCATGTTACAAGGAGAGCATTACCCTGATTACCAAAGCCAGATAATGAGATAAGAAAATTGTAGACCAATATCTCTGATGAATATAGATGTAAAAATTCTCAACAAAACAGCAAGATGAATGCAACAACACATCAAAAGGGTCATATATCATGATCAAGTGGGAAATATTCCTGGGATGCAAAGATGCTTTTGCAACCATATGCAAGTCAATAAATGTGATACATTATATTAATAAAATGAAAGATAAAAATCATATGATCATCTCAATAGATGCAGAAAAAGTATTTGACAAAATACAACCTCTTTTCATAATTCAAACTCTCAACAAATTTTGTATAGAAGAGACATACTTCAACATAATAAAGGCCATATGTGACAAATCCCCACAGCTAACATTATATTCACTGGTGAAAAATTGAAAGTTTTTCCTCTAAGTATCAGGAATAAGACAAAGGTGCCCACTCTCACCACTTTTACTCACCATTGTACTGGAAGACCTAGCCAGAACAATTAGGCAATACAAAAAGTCATCTAAATCAGAAAAGGAGGAGTAAACTTGTCATTATTTGCAAAGAATATGATCTTATATATAAAAGGTCATAAACATTCCACCAAAAAACTATTGGAAATAATCAGTGAATGAAGTTTCAGGACACAAAATCAACACATAGAAATCAGTTGCATTTCTATATACTAATAACAAAACACCTGAAAAAGAAATAAAGAAAACCATCCCATTCACAATAGCTTCAAAAACAATGAAATACTAAAGGATGAACTTAAGCAAGTAAGTGAAAGAACTGTACAATATAAACTACAAGACCTTTGATGAAACAAATTTAAGAAGACACAAATGGAAAGATATCTTGTTTTCATGGATTGGAAGAATTAATATTGTTAAAATGTCCATACCACCCAAAGTCATCTGTAGATTCAGTGCTTTCCCTATCAAAATTCCAATGATATTTTTCACAGCAATAGGATAGTTTTTAATCCTAAAATTTATATGGAACCACAAAAGATAATAAGAGACCAAAGAAATAGCCTGAATAGCCAAAGCAATCATGAGAAAGAAGAACAGAACTGGGGACAACACACTTTATACTACAAAGCTATTAATTAATTAAAACAGTATGTACTTAAAACAGTATGATACTGGCATAAAAGTACACACAAAGACCAATGGAAAAGAATAGAGAGGCCCTAAATTAACCCCCACACATATGGTCAACCAATATTTGACATGAAGACAAGAACACTCAGTGGGGAAAGGATAGTGTCTTCAACAAATGGTGCTGGGAAAGCTGCATAACCACATGCAGAACAATGAAACTGCACCCTTATCTTACATCGATTACAAAACAACTAAAAATGGAATAAAGACTTAAACATAAAACCTGATACTGTACAACTCCTAGAAGAAAAAAATAGGGAATAAACTCCTTGACATTTCATTGGCCAATCACTTTTTTGCTATGACACCAAACGCACAAGCAACAAGAACAAAAATCAACAGAAAAGACTACATCAAAATAAAAAGAGCTCCTGCACAACAAAAGAAACAATAAAAAATATAAAGTCAACCTACGGAAAGGGAGGAAATATTTGCAAAACTTATATCAAATAAGGGGTTAATATCCAAAATACATAAAGAACGTATATGAGTTCTTTATATGACTTGAATATGACTGAATAACATAAACAGAAACATACCAATTTAAAAAGGGGCAGAGGGAAGTCTTCTGGGGAAGATGGCAGCATAGGAGGATTCTAGACTCATATCATTCCATGGATACACCTAGATAATACCCACACCAGTGTAAATAATCCAGAAAATAACCTGAAGACTGACAGAACAAGCTCTCTGCAGCTAATTGTAGAGAAGGGGTCACATCAAAGAGGGTAGAAAGGGTGGCGATGCAGTCAGGAGCCAAACAGACCTGTAGGACTGTCCATGAGAGGGAGGATGCCCCAGGCGTGAAGAAAGAAAAGGAGCAGACCCCACAATAGGCACCCCGGGCGCAGGAGACCTGCACTGGGAAGACAAATCCTCATTGCATTTGGCGGAAAACCAAGGGGCTTAAATTCATGAGTTCTTACCATCAGTGGGACTTAACAGCTAGAACTTTAAAAATCATGAGCTTAGCTCTGGGAGAGCTGGAAAGCATTGGGAAATTGAATCCCTGCCCTTAAGGAGACAACATATAAAAGAGCCCTGCTAAGGTATAGCATAAAAACATCATTTTGAAAAATGCTTGGAGTATACAGGAAGGAGATTTGTTTGCTGGTCTCAGAGTATGTGCTGGAGAAGTGAGGATCTTGGGCAGACTTATCCAAGAACAAAACAACTGGGGGGTATCCCTCCACCACACCACCACCTCCCGCCTAGACACACAGACAACTGCAAGAACCAGCACAGCATGAACACTCTCCACCTAGCTTGCTAACAGTGCACCCTGACCCTGCACTAATCTGTGGATCCACCCCCTCCACCATGTTCTCAGCAGGAGTCCATCCAAAGTGGCACCACAAACATGGCAGTGTGCAAACAGCCTCAACAGTGGCCAGAACCTCCCCAAAGTGACTCCTGCCCCAGGGAGGGGGAAAGATAACCATACACACCAATTCAGCTGCAGTAGGCTGGGGGCAGGCACCTGGTCTGACAGCAGGTATTGTCCACCAACAAAAGCTTCTCAGGAGACAGCAAAGGGAGAGCATTTTGTAGTTCAGTGTTATTGCAGCTCTAGCAAATGACTGGTCTGACCCAACTCAAGCCCAAGGCATCTGCAGATTAGCTAATAACACAGGGACCAAACCCTGCCCACAATAGGCAAAAAGAGTCATTGCAGATGACTGGACCAAAGGCAAATGCAGCTCAGCTCAAACAGTAAGGCACATGCAACACACATAGGAGATACCCTCGAAGCAACAGGTTCTAGTGAACAGGGGACATTGCACTGCATAGCACTACAGGACCTCTTCTTCATAAGTCTACTACTTTCAAGAGCAGGAGACTAGTTGATTTCCCAACACATAGAAATGGACATAGAGATTTAGACAAAGTGAGGAGACAGAGGAATATGTCCTAAATACAATAATAGGACAAAATCACAGCAAGAGAGCTAAGTAATATGTCTGATAGAGAATTTAAAGTAAAGATCATAAAGATACTCACTGACTTGAGAAAAGAGTGGAAGATCTAAGTGAAACCCTCAACAAAGAGATAGAAAACATTAAAAAAAAAACCCTTCAGAAATGAAGAACCCAAGAACTGAAATGAAAAATACACTAGAGGGAAAGAATCGTAGACTAGAGGAAGCAGAAGAATGCATCAGCGACCCCGGGGGGCAGAGTAATGGAAAGCAATCAAGCTGAACAAGAGAGAGAAAAAAACAATAAAAATAAAAATAGGTCAAGGGAACTCAGCGACACCATCAAGTGTAATAACATTTGCATTATAGGAATCCCACAAGAGAAGAGAGAGAAAAAGAGGCAGAAAATTTATATGAAAACATAGCCGAAAATTTCTTAAACTTGGGGGAAAAACCAGAAATCCAGATCTAGGAGGCACAGAAAGCCCCAAAAACCTCAACCCAAAAAGGTCCACACCAAGACACATAGTAACTAAAATGGCAAACAGTTGTGATAAAGAGAGAACTTAAAAGCAGCATATAGACTTCTTTTTGTTTGTTTCTTTTTTTTATTATGGTCAATTAGCCACTATATAGTACATCATTAGTTTCTGATGTAGTGTTCAATAATATAGACTTCTATATGCGTAAGATATTATATATAAACCTAATGGCAATTACGAATCAAAAACCAGTAATAGATACTCAAAAAATAATGAGAAAGAATCCAAGTATATCACTACAGAAAATAAGAAACTTGTGAGAAAAGAGAACAAGAGCAGGAACAACAAAACAACCATAAAACAATTACCAAAATGGCAATAAGTAAATACCTATCAATAATCACTTTGAATGTAAATGTACTAAATGCTCCAATGAGAAGACATAGGGTGATGAAATGGATGAAGAAGCAAGGCCCATCTATATGTTGCCTACAAGAGATATATTTCAGACCTAAAGATGCATGTGGATTGAAAATGAAGGGATAGGAAAGCATTTATCATGCAAATGGAAGTGAAAAGAAAGCTGGGATAGCAACATTTATATGGGACAAGATAGACTTTAAAACAAAGACTGTAACAAGAGACAAAGAAAGATAGTACATAATCGTAAAGGGAACAATCCATCAAGAAGCTATAACAATTGTAAATATTCATGCATGCAATATGAAAACATGCAAATACATAAAATAGCTAATAACAAACATAAATGAAGTAATCAATAGTAATACAGTAATAGGAAAAGGAAATAATTGATAGTAATACAATTATATTAGGGGACTTTATCATCGCACATGAATGGTTAGATAATCCAAACAGAAAATCAACAAGCAAACAGAGGATTTGAATAACATATTGGATGAGATTAACCCAGCAGATATTTTCAGAACATTCCATCCTACAACAGTGAGATACACATTCTTTTCAAGTGCACATGGAACATTCTCCAGACAGATCACATGCTAGGCCACAAAACAAGTCTCAACAAACACAAAAAGAATTAAGTCATACTATGCATCTTTCTGACCACAATGGTATGAAACTAGAAATCAACCACAAGAAAAAATTGGGAAAGAGCACAAATATATGAAGGTTAAATGACATGCTACTAAACAATGAATGGGTCGGTCATTCAAAAAATCAAGAAAGAAATAGAAAATATATGAAGACAAATGAAAATGAAAATACAACAGTCTAAAATCTTTAGGATGCAGCAAAAGCAGTTCTAACAGGGAAGTCTATAGCATTACAGGTGTACCTCAAGAAGCAAGAAAAATCTCAAATAAATAACCTAACCTTATACTAAAGAAGCTAGAAAAAAAACAAACAAAACCCCAAACCAGTAGAAGGAAAGAAATAAAAAAGATTCAAGCAGAAATAAGCAAAATAGAAACTAAAAAACAATAGAACAGATCAACAAAACCAGGAGCTGGTTCTCTGAAAATATCAACAAAATTGATAAACCTTTAGTCAGATTCATCAAAAAAAAAAGAAAGAAAAGAAAAAAGGGAGGAGGACTCAAATAAAATCAGGAACGAAGGAGGAGAAAAACCAAACAACACCACAGAAATACAAAAGATTATATAAGAATATTATGATAAATGATATGCCAAAAAATTGGACAATCTAGAAGAAATGGATAAATATCTGGAAACATACAACCTCCCAAAAGTGAAACAGGAAAAATAGAAAATTTGAACAGCCTGTTACTAGCAAGGAAATTGAATCAGTAATTGAAAAACTCCCAACAAACAAAAGTCCAGGACTAGATGGCTTCACAGGTGAATTCCACCAAACATTTAAAGAAGAGTTAATATCTATTCAACTCAAACTATTCAAAGAACTAGAAGGAAAACATCCAAATCCATCCTATGAGGCCAGCATTTCCCCGATACCAGAAGCAGATAAAGACTACAAAAAAAGAAACCTACAGGCCAATATCACTGATGAATGTAGATGCAAAAATCCTCAACAAAATACTAGCAAACTGAATCCAATAATACATTAAAAAAATCATTCACCACAACCAGATGGGGTTTATTCCTGGGATGCAAGATGGTTTAGTATTTGCAAATCAATCAACATGATACATCACATTAACAAGAGAAAGGATAAAAATCATATGATCATTTCAAGATGCAGAAAAAGCATCTGACAAAGTACAACATCCAGTTTGATAAGAAACCCTCAGCAAAGTAGGTTTGGAGGGAACATATGTCAACATAATAAGGGCCATATATGAAAACCCACAGTGAACATCACATTCAATGGGGGAAAATTCTTCTAAGATCAGGAGCAAGACAAGGATGTCTACTGTCACCATTTTCATTCAACATAGTACTGGAAATCTTAGCCACAGTAATCACACAAGAAAAAGAGATAAAAAGTCATTTGAATTTATTAGATGTAAAACTTTCACTGTTTGCAGATGACATGATACTATATAGAGAAAACCCTAAAGATTCCACCAAAAAAAAAAAAATACTAGAACTGATAAATGAATTCAGTAAGGTCACAGGTACAAAATCAATATACAGAAATCCANAACTTTCACTGTTTGCAGATGACATGATACTATATAGAGAAAACCCTAAAGATTCCACCAAAAAAAAAAAAAATACTAGAACTGATAAATGAATTCAGTAAGGTCACAGTTACAAAATCAATATACAGAAATCCATTGCATTTCTTTTTTTTTTT